>NC_079166.1:82423491-82675991 GCF_947568905.1 Ostrea edulis | reverse complement strand
CCTAACAAGAACAGAACAATTTATTTGGTGTAGTAGTTCAAAAATATAGACTCAATGAGGCGAAATCACAGTCTAGTGCCCTGACCTTTATTTCCGAAGCATTATGGGAAGGGCAGGGCACTAGGCTATGATTTTGCCTTGTTCTGGGCGCTTCATTTTGGAAATTTCCATAAGGCTGATTCGATCAAGACGAAAATAACGGATTGAAGAAACGAACAGGCATATATTTTATTTATTCAAAACTTATTTCTTCTGTTAGATCAAAATTAGGCATTGATAAACACCAGATTTACTACATATCGAATCCACCAAAGCATCTCCACCACTTTACTCTCATTTTTGCTATTTCATGATAGTTTATCAAAAACAAAAGGTAGGTTTTTAATTAATATTAAGATATTTACTAATCAAGTAAGATTCTAATATAGCTTACAGACTTCACCTCACATATGAAACAATATTAAAGGTGCAAGCAGTAACTCTGGAGCAAGCATTCAGGAGTTTATTGGCAAAATTTGCTAATTTATGGACATAGATTTGTTCACATCAATGTCCCAGAGGTCAGTGCAGGGTCACATTTAAAGGTTCAAAGATTTGCATCGGAACATCTAGGAAAAGTCTTTAAAGATGCACTGAAAAATGACCCTGTTAGATTTGGCTGAGCCATAAGAAGTTTTGAAATGTATACACAGAAATACATGGGAGAATTCTCCAGACCGGGGTTTTATATTTTAAATTGATATGCATGCAATCTTTGTGATTTAAATGTATTAACACCATGACCCCTGGATTTAGGACAGTGCTTGGGGTGGGTTGGGGTTCCATTTTATATTGAATTATATGGAATAATTCTTTGAAAATCAAGAACCAAGAGGATACAATGTTTATCCCACCCTCCCCTCCCCACAAACAAAGTTTAGGGGGGTATACTGGAACCACCGTGTCTGTCCATTGACATCATTTGTCCTTTAACGTAGAAAAATTACTGTTATGACCAGTTTTGTGGACTTTTAATTGAACATTTTTAACTTCTTGATAACTACCAGTCCAATTCTTTTCATATTTGGTATGAAGCATCTTTGGGACAAGGGTGACTTAAAGTGTAAATGTCAGGACTCCAGCACCCCTGGGGCCCTAGGGGAGGGGCAAAAAACTGCCCAAAATTGACCAATTTTCAAAAATCTTCTTCTCAAGAACTGCATGCACACATGTAAGAAAAACTAAATGCATATATAGTGATGTAGAGCAGTAAGGCCTCCACCAAAATTGTAAATTTGATGATCCCCGGGATAGGGGTTCTGACCCCAGGGTAGGGTCAAACTTAGTATACAGTATTTATCTGTAAGTTTGCTGATACTGTATAAAATCTAAATGCATAATTAGGAATAGCAGAAAAGGATGTACAAAAAATGGTAATTTTACAATTCAGGGTTTTGACTCTAGGATGGGTCCAAATAAGTCATATCTTTTAATGTTAATACACCTATTATATTATTTAAAGCCTTTCATTGGTGTATGCTTTTTTGAGGGCATTGAAGTTTTAAGAACACATCTTTTTTTATACTGTTGCTGAACATTCGAATTTAGCTTAGATACTTCTTCACTGGTACTCAGGTGACCGATTGAACCGATATATTGTATGCAGATGTATTTTAATGAGTTGTAGATTGAGTTTACAATTGAGTTTTGTTCTGGTTTGTTGACATTTGATGGAATTGTGTCCCTTTAATGTAGAAAAATTAATGTAAGGACCAGTTTTCCAAACTTTTTCTAAACACCTTGAGATATTGAATTAATTTTTTTGAAGGCAGGTGTATATTGATCAGTTACAGATTTAGTTCAACTTTTGTTCTGGTTCATTGATTTTTGATGGAGTTGTACCCCTTTAATGTAGAAAAATTGTAATTATGGCCAGTTTTCCAGACTTTTTTTTCTAAATGCCTTGCGATATTGAACTGATTGTTTATTGATGAGCTACAGATCGAGTTTGAGTTTTGTTCCAGTTTGCTGATTTAGAATGGAGTTGTAATTATTTTATGGTTGTTAAAACAAATATAGGATTGTTGTTGAGTTCTTCATTGTACTAAATGCATGTACATATGTAACATACAATCTTAGTACCACATTCAATGCTCTACTTTTATGGATTTCCTACATTTGATTTTATTGCAGGTGGGGACATTTGTGTCATGCTGATATATCTAGTTTTAAAATATGCTCAAATTAAATGCACTTTGAGAAATTCCATATACATGTACAAATTTAAACCACAGGAAATATTGATCTCTCCATGTTACCAAATTTTTGGCTCGTCTGGGTTAGGGTTAGCCCCCCCCCCCCCCCCCCCCCCCCCCCCCCCCCCCCCCCCTTTGTTTCAAAAACAAGCTATAACTCTCTCACACTCAAAAATGAATATAAAAGCTGCAACTTTTTTGAATTTATTGGATGATTTTTCTGTTTACCACCTTAGTACATGTTTATGTAAATGATTAATCTAGGTATTTTTATTTTTTATTACTCGCACTGACGGTGTACGGCATGTGTTTTTCAACTTTCATTCAGAAGAAGCTTGTGAAAGTCACTAGAGGAATGAAAAAATTCTGAAACTTTCCATATATACATCGTATACTGTAAAGATAGTGGGTTTTCATTTTTATTTCAGTCTTACATCAACTGATCAATGTAGAATTAGATTATTAAGGGAATGGTTATGCAACTTTTCCTATTGTCTTTGCATCAGAATATTGAGAATACAATTAACACACCATACAATACTCCAAGCTGTGGATTGTAATTATGGTATTCAATATGTAAGCAAAGTCTGGAGCATGTGAAATATGTAAATTTAAGGCATTCGTAATATGGCTACCAGAAAAAGATTTCTTTTTCGTTATTCTGGGAGATTTAAGTTTCCTGAAAATCAGTTTGTACAGGTATATATTCGATCTTGTTTATTTCTTTTACTAGTGGATCTTTACAGTGTATTGTGCTGTTTTGATAAATGTATGTACAGCATTGTGAGTTTGATGGTGCTGCAGTTGTATTGTCTTTGTGTAATACTTGATTTCAAAGTTCATGGAATTAAGAATATTTACAGAATTTGATATTATTTATCAGATAATTTTATGATCCTTTTTGGATTTGCTTCTTAATTAGTTTAAATTGAAAGTAGATTTTTATACACCCGTCAAAGATAGGATGTGTTGTGGTATAGTGTCGTCTGTCTGGACCTTTTAGGCAAATGCAAAATAAACCATAAGCTCCATGTAGGCCAGGATCTTGCAACTTGGTACATTTAATCACCATGATGAGAGGAAAACACCTTTTGTTTTTCAAGGTCAAGGTCGTAGTATATCAGTTAATAGGAAAACCTTGTAGGCAGAATACAGACCAAACTATTGAAGTCAGGATCATACAACTTGGTACACTTAATCACCATGTTTTTCAAGATCAGAGTCATAGTATCAGTTAATAGGAAAACTTTGTAGGCAGAATCACTGGTAAGAAATATCATACACTAGCAACAATTACAATCAGGTGTTATTTTAGGATGATAGTAACGGAAATGAATGATGATAGTAACGTAAGAACTTTCGTTACTATCATCCTCGCTGTTTTTTCAACGACGAATTTACTGTTCCTATGAGCCGTATAAAAGATAAAATAACACCTGATCGTAATATTGTTGCCAGTGTATGATATTTCTTACCCACATTTCATTCGCAAATAGACAATACAAATAGATATGATAAGTAATTGTGGTCTTTCCGAAATTTCCTTCCACCCTCTTGGGATGATAGTAACGATCGTTACTATCATCAGTTTAATACCAGTGAGAATACAGACCAAACTATCGAAGCTAGGATCTTGAAACTTGGTTCATTTAATCACCATGATGAGAGAAAGATGCCTAATGTTTGTCATAGGTCAAGGTCATAGTTTTACATAGTAGGAAAACTTTGTAGAGGGGATACAGACCAAACCGTTGGGGACCATCAAACTTGGTACACATACACCTCAGAGTGCCAAGCGGAGGATGCCTATTATTTCTCTAGGTCAAGGTCATAATATCACTTAGTAGAAAAACTTTTGTTTTCCAGATTTATTTTAGCCCACCTGAGCTGAAAGCTAAAGTGAGGTTCTTTGATCACCCATTGTCCGTCATTTATTCATCTGTCTGTAAACTTTTCATACTTTTAATTTCTCCAGAACCACTAGGCCAATTTCAACCAAACTTGGTACAAATCATCCTTGAGTGAAGGGAATTTAAGTTTGTTCAAATGAGGGACCATGTCCCCTTCAAAGGGGAGATAATCACAAAAATGCAAAAATTGGGTGGGGTCATTTAAAAATTTTCTCAAGAAGCACTGGGCCAGAAAAGCTGGAATTTACATGAAAGCTTCTTGACAGTGGAGATTCAAGTTTGTTAAAATCATATCCCCCAGGGGTAGGGTGGAGCCACAATACGAGATCAAAGTTTTACATGCTGATATATAAATCATCCTTGGTTGAAGGGGATTCAAGTTTGTTCAAATGAAGGGCCATTCCTTTTTCAAAGGGGAGATAATCACAACAATGCAAAAATAGGGTGGGGTCATTAAAGAATCTTCTTCTCAAGAACCACTGGGCCAGAAAAGCTGTCCCAGTTTCTACCGTCATCTGACCCAGAAAATAGATGATTTCAGTAGGAGTCCTAAAATCTGGCACTCAAATAAGGAATACATAAACAAGCCCAAACTACGTTTAATTTGATCCAAAATTGCTTTGTGTTGTATGACAGGAGTGTGAAGTTGGCATAAAATTGCCAAAAAAGCAAAAATCAATTAAAAATTTCATAAATTCAGGGGGTTTTCCTTTCAGAAATCATACAGCCCATGTGTTGAGCAAATTTATATTCAAATACATTTTTCATCTTCTCTTAATTCGCAATATATATTAATTTCATTTTGCTCGACGGCTGCATGGGCACACCTTTTCGTAAGCTATAATCTCATTGAAATTAAACAGTTATCAGGCTCTATTTGAGGAAAAGGCGGGAAAAACTCATATTCATGACGTAAAAATGCTATATATTGCTATAAAATAAGAAATAACATTGATAAAAGTTGAGATCGTATACTTGGCATATATTTAACTTGTTCAAAACACGTACTGATCAAGCTTGATTCAAGACGCATTTAAATCAGAGATTTTTTGGGGCCTTTTATGTGCGCAATCGTACCTTGTTCTTTACATGAAAGCTTCTTGACATAATGGGGATCATGACCCCCAGTGGTAGAGTGGGGCCACAAGTGGGCACCAAAGTTTTACATGCAAATACATAGGGGAAATCTTTAAAAGTCTTCTTATCAAGAACCACTATGTCATAAGAGTGAAGATTTACCAGAAAGCTTCCTGGTATAAAGTAGATTCAAGTTTGTTCAGATCATGGCCCCCGGGTATAGGATGGGGCCACAATTCAAGAGGTTGAAGTTTTACATACAAATGTATTGGGGAAAATCTTTAAAAAGTCTTCCCACGAACCACTGACCCAGAAAAGTTTACATTTACCGTACATGAAAGCCTCCTGACATAGTGCAGATTGAAGTTTGTTAAAACCATGGTCCCTGGGGGTAGGGTGGGGCCACAATAGGGGATTAAAATTTACATACAAATATATCGGGGGAAATATTTAGAAATCTTCTCAAGAACCACTGGGCCAGAAAAGTGTATATTTACTTGAAAGCTTCCTGATGTAGTGCAGATTCAAGTTTGTAAATATCATGATGGCCCCGGGGGTAGGTAAGGTGGGGTCACAATAGAGGATCAACGTTTTACCTACAAATATATAGAGAAAATCTTTAAAAAATCTTCTCAAAAACCATTGGGTCAGAGAAGTTCAAATTTACATAAAAGCTTCCTGACATAGTGCAGATTCAAGTTTGTTAACATCACACACACACACACCAGGTAGTCCTTTATCAAATCTGTAAATTTCATGATCCCTACGGTACGTAGGGGATTTGGTATTAGGTTGGGACCAAAATTGTCAGTGATTATAAGTGTGTTACAATTTAGCATTTTTAGTTTCTCCTGGATAACTGCTCTTCCAATTCTATTCAAATTTGGTATGAAGCATTTTTATGACAATGGTGACGTAAATTGTAAATTTCAGGACTACTGTTCCCTTGGGGCCTTAGGAATGTGACAAAAACTGCCCAAAATTGACCAATTTTTATAAAAATCTTCATCTCTACAACCACATATCTTGAAGAAAAATTAAATGCATAGTGATGTAGAACAGGAAGGCCTCTACCAAAATTGTAAACTTCATGAGCCCAAGGGTTTTGGTTCCTGGGTGGGATAAAAATTATAATACTCAGTGACTGATAAGATCTGTGGGCCTCTTGTTTGTTTGTTTTTCAGATTACTTTCTACTAAGACTGCATTTTTCCCCAAGTAAAGTTTTCAGTATCAAAATATGATCGTACATCAGGCACCACTATCCATTCATATCTGTTCCGTTTTGTGTATGATTTACGTCCTTAAATATACCCAAGTAAATTGCATATTTAACTATGCCATTGCAGGCAATTAACACATGTTGATTAATGATGAACAGTTCAAGCATAAGTTTCGTTTGAATACCCATTGTGTGCAGATCGAGTTTTATTGTTTACCCACTGTGCAGTTATAAAGGTTAGCCACTGAATGCAGAGTTTTAGTGTTTAACCACTGTGTGTGTGTAGAGTTTTCATGTTCATGTGGAGAGCTGCAGCTTTTAGGTTGCAAATCATGTTGACTCCTGTGGCAAGGAAGAGTTCTACAGAAAGATAATGTTTAAAATAATCGTTTAAGAGGCTTTTGTACATGCATCCTGCAGAGGTGTAGATTTGATTTTGTTAAGTTTGTTAGGTGTTCTTAAATGGGCAGAAGTTAATGTCACAACTGTTCAAAGTTTGTAAGGTCATCACTCTATAGATACAGTGTAATTTTACAATTCCCTCTGTTGCTCTTTTATCTCTAGACAATACAATCTGCTGAAATTTTCCCAGGGATCATAGGTCAATATGATTTCAGAATGGTTAAACTAGGTTACATAGAACACACAAGGTTTTAATCATCTTCAATCCCTGAGGGGGCATTGAAGAGTTACATATCAAAGGAATAGAGTCTCTAAAGATAATAAAAGCATGATAAAGAAAACACAGGATTACAGTGGTTAGATGCGTAAATGATATGTAATTTTGATTTACTCACAATTTGCCTTAATTTGCAACAGTATGAAACTTGTAAACGATGCTTATAAAATACTGTTTCATTGCACAAATGAAGCTGAGTTAATACTATATACAGGAAAGGAAGGGGGAATTAAGGCAGGTAATGGATTAGAAATTTCTGAGTTTACTAGCTTCCTCATTGTTCATAATTAGTTCTTTAAATGTAGGTATACATGTAACTAAAGTTTCTGCAACTGCAATTTTACAAATTGAAATCAGTTCAGTACTCTTTTCAGTAATGTGGGGGCAATGATAATGGATAGCATTTCATCTACTTCATTTTTGTTACAAAAAAGAGCAAAATCTTTCTTTTCCTAGTTGTTGTTTTGTGTTATCCAGTAATTATACAGTCTAACAGTTCTGATATTGGAAGCTTTGAGAAACTGATAATCAGTATTGGGAACTTGATAGTATATATTAAAGGCTTAAACTCCCAACTTAAAGCACCTCCCTTGAAATTTACCTGGACAAAGATAAATAAAAAACACATACCATTTGCAAATCAAATAGGAGACAATAGATCATGCAGGCCCATACTGATGGATTCGACAAAGCGCGTCAACTGGGCACCCAAGCTTGAATATGTTTATAGCAACTAACTGCAGGCGTTTCCACTCCCTTCATCTACTGCAATAATAAATCCGCAGTATTTTTTTTTTCACATATGTGAGTCAATAATTACCTGAACTGAAGATTCAATTATCTGAAATAAATCAGCCACAGTCAAATCATATCCGAGAAAATGTTGTTGCAGTCAAAAATCACCGTACAAATTGGTGGCAGTTCAAGCTTTATTGATTAGATTTTGATGTTTGGAATTTTAGATCCAGAAAAATAAAAGTTCCCATAGTGGCAGCACCAGTATGTAATTTTCTTCTCAAGCATCATTTACAGCATCTAGGGAAATCTGTCAGGATACCATGATCTGTTGTAAACCTATTGAAAGAAAACAAAACCACAAACACCAAAAAAAATACATGTAAAATATGCATTGGATGGGTGGATGTTTGAAATGAATCTGCCTGATGATTGGGGTCTTTCCCAGGTAGTACAAACTGATGTAGATCGATGCATAGAATTAACTTGTATGCAGGTTAGGTCGCAAAGACCCAGCATATGGGGGGGGGGGGGGGGGGGGGGGGGGGGTCAAAATTAATACAGGCTAATATTTGATATGAAATCAAATAATCTCGATTATTATTGAAGGGTTAATTAGTACATAGGAAATCTCTGTAGGTTAAAATATGTTTTTATGCTTTGATATACCTCCTGCAAACGAAATTTTGAGGGTACATGTATGTCGATTTCACTCCATCCATAGACGTCCTTCTGTCCATAGCAACTTTTTGTCCCAAAATGTTTAGTTTTCATTAAATTTGGAAATGTTTGATATATAAATCTGGTATTTTGAGATTGATTTGTTAAATTTACAAAGCTGTGGACATTTATAGATATTTTTTATGATATTTCTGTACATGATCTATAAGCATCTTCCCTCAGAAACAACATTTGGGGTTGTATTGGTTTCATCATGTCTGTTTGTCTATCTTGTGGTGCAGCCATTTGTTAATACACACAGCTAGTTTTGGTTCAAGTTGGTGTCCAAAGAGCTGTACTTTGTTACTCAGATTTGCATTTCCTTCTTTCTACACCATGAATTTTGATAAAAATTGGGTTCGCCGTATTTTTGCCTTGTGTTTGTTTTGATGATTTTTTATTTGTCATCTTATAGCGTAGCATAAATTTTGATAAAAATCGGGATCAAAGGAACTGAGTTTTAAACCTGTACCATGTGTGCAAGAGAAATATGAATATATAATGTTGAAACTTGTGTCTTTCTGTTCTTTAGCTTTTCATACCTACACTGTTTTACACAGCCTTATAACATGACGTTCAGAATGGAAGGGGATTTTAATGTTTAAACACTAGATCCTAGCTGTACAAAAATTGATGAAGTTTAACTGACACGTAACATTTAGTTAACTCTATATAAATGTAAGAGTTATGGGAAGTTAACTGTTGAAAGTTAACTAACATTCATGCAACTGGTCCTGGTTTTAATAATATTCTTCCAAAACTAGCATTAATCTGCTGAAGATCTTTAGCACCTGAAGAAATAAAAGAATTATGTAATCAACATTGTATAGGTCTAGATATGAACAACATATTTAGAAAGATTCTGGAAGATCATTCATGTATATTGAACAAATTTGCACTGAGATAGTATCCTTGCCATATACCCCAAGACAGATTTTAAAGTGTTCAATGAATTTGTTTCCTCATCATACCCCAAGACAGATTTTAAAGTATTCAATGAATTTGTTTCCTCGTCATAACCCAAGACAGATTTTTTAAAAAGGTATTCAATGAATTTGTTTCCATGTTTAACAGATAGTCACTCTCTATGATCAGTGAATAGAATCTGTTGCTGATGCCTGTTTTGAATGTTTTAAGCTTTGGTTAGCATGGTGAACACTGTTAAATTTCAATAGTGAACTTGAGTCCTGAGAATGCCAATAAATTTTTCAGGGAAACCTTGCCAAACGTCGGGAACAGATGAAGTTTCTTAGGATGCCTGATCTGAATGAACATCAGGAATCTGGACAAATGATGACAAACGGTGACGGGGAATCGGATAGTTCGGTGATGCCCAGTATCCCGGAGACTCTGCTTCAGGATCTAGGGGTGGACCAGGATAAGACAGAAGAAGAAAGGTGTGTAGCAAGTTTTTATGCAGTAAACATAGAGTTTAGTACATAAGCTGTTTCTTCAATCTATCTGTATATTGTCAGACATAGAATGAGAAGGCTGTGATATTTATTGACTGAAATCTAGTCAAGTAACTTTCATGTTTGCATGAGGTCTGCAAGCTTAATTTCCTTTTAAAAAAAAAAACCAGTCATTAGCTATTAATTGTTTAAAGTCTAGGATATAACACAGCAGTGTTCCATATCAAACCCACAATGTAGCGCTTACTAGGGATATAACACTGTTCCGTATCTAACCCACAATGTAGTGCTTACTAAGTCTAGGATATAACACAGCAGTGTTCCTTATCAAACCCACAATGTAGCGCTTACTAGGGATATAACACTGTTCCGTATCAAACCCGCAATGTAGTGCTTACTAAGTCTAGGATATAACACAGCAGTGTTCCATATCAAACCCACAATGTAGTGCTTACTAAGTCTAGGATATAACACAGCAGTGTTCCATATCAAACCCACAATGTAGCGCTTACTAGGGATATAACACTGTTCCGTATCTAACCCACAATGTAGTGTTTACTAAGTCTAGGATATAACACTGTTCCGTATCAAACCCACAATGTAGTGCTTACTAAGTCTAGGATATAACACAGCAGTGTTCCGTATCAAACCTACAATGTAGTGCTTACTAAGTCTAGGATATAACGCAGCAGTGTTCCGTATCAAACCCACAATGTAGTGCTTACTAAGTCTAGGATGTAACGCAGTGTTCCGTATCAAACCCACAATGTAGTGCTTACTAAGGGCTATTCCAGAAATAAATACATGGGGGGGTCGGGAGGCACCTTTTGTATATACCAAGCACCCATAAAAAAAAATAAAAAATTACCCCATGACCCATCAAATTAATAAACTCATTTTACAATGACCCATCTAATAAAAAAAAAAACTAACCAGACCCACCACAAAAATATTTTAATAAAAAAAAAAAAATAACCAGACCCACCACAAAAATATTTTTTAAAAAAAACAGTACAAATCTTGCGAGGTTTTCGGGACAAACATTCTAGTCAATGACGCAGTAATGCCTGTGCGACATTGTATCACAGTAGTTCTGAAGAAACGATGTCACATCAACAATCAAAGGCATCTATGGCGGGAATGTTGGGATTGGGAGTCCAAACAATGCTATTATCATGAAATGGGTATGGATATGTTTTTCCACGAATCGTTCGTCTTCTTGGAGCCCGCGCCCGGAGGCCTCTATATCACCATCACACCGACTGATAAATATAACGCATCGGTACCCTCGTATAAATCAACTAAGATTTTTATTAGAAAACGGAATACCTATTGGTTTCAAAATATTCCCATAATCGATGCACTGTAAACTGTAATAATCTACAGAACAGAGTTCACCGCCATCACGTCCAAAGGGACCCTACTAAACGCGCCTCTAATTTGAAGAGTGCCGTAATGGAAAGTTATGCGCTGCAAAGAGCGACAACTCGAATAGTTCTATGTTACTTCCGATTTCGAAAGCAGCATTTCGAAAGCACATTTTCAATTTTCCCTCCGACGTTTTGTAACCAACACGACAAGAGCGACAATAAAAATATTCTGAAAACTCAACACCCATGTGGCACAAAATAAAACAATAGAAACTACCCACTATAGCCATAATAAATATTTTTTTAACAGTCCAACCACGGACCAATTAAAATATGAAAAAATACGACCACCCACACAAAAAAATATCATTTGCCGCCCAACCCCCCCATTTGATCATTTCTGGAACAGCCCTAAGGTGATCAGTGTTCATCATTCAAGGAAAAATAACACTCCCATCAAAATTGACATAAATGAATACAATTGGTTATGTTTTATTTAAGAAATGAATTTCATTGTTTACAATGAATAAATAGATACTACAAATGAATATGAATATACTATGAACTGTGATGTTTTATGCTGTCATACTTCATGAAGTGTATGTCGGTGTGAAGTGTCGCAGTTTATACACGCATGTATTTTATATTTACATTCAACTTTCATTTCGGTCGGAATTTTTGGCCATTGAAATAGATGTACTGTATCAAGATTCATATGCCCATTCAATTGTTCGTATCTGCAGTGAATTCATGAGAAATTAATGGCTATCATTATAATTTATAAACATTGGAAATGTAAATATGATGTTGTGGTAGTGTTGAAAAATTGGGAAAATTTCATAATCGATTATCAATTATAATCGAAAGAACTGTTTCGATAAATGATCGATATAATTGGTATTTACATGTACAACGTCGTGCCAAAAGTATTCGCGGAAAAATGGCCGACGTCAAATGAGAGTTATCTCGCTTCGCATTACAAACTCGCCGTTTTGGACTAAGTAATGAAGTACATATACCTTTAGTATTTTGTAAGATGTCCCTTAGATCGAATACATGCAATAATTCTTCGTGGTACGGACTGGTAAAGGTTCCTAATGTACTCCATGGATAAGTTCTGCCAAATACCAATAATAGCTTCGAACAGCTGATCTCAGTTAGTTATATCGCCAGTCCGATTTTGTAAATCTCTCTTTACCCGATGCCAACAGTTTTCAATAATGTTTATGTGTGGTGATTGGTCTGGCCAAATCATTCCACGGATGTTGTTTTCGTGTTTGTATCTCTCGACAACACGGGCGCGATGCACGGGGGCATTGTCATCCTGGAAGGTGTAGGAATTGTCGGGAAAATGACGAGCAATTACAGGCCAAAGTTGGTCATCTAATATAGAAATATATTTATCGGCATTTATATTGCCGTTTACCTTACAGAGGGTACCAGGACCATACCAGGTAATACATCCTCAGATCATTACCGAAACCTTGGCTTGCATTCAGCAAACATGCACTCCGGTTTGTAAGCTTCATGAGCGGATCGCCACACGTAGACTCTATTATTCTGACCAATAACAACTTATGACTCGTCACTGAAGATAATGTTTCGTCAATATTCGTTTACAGTCAATCTTCGCTTTTGCAAACACCATGCAAGTATCTTTTTTCTGTTAACCTCTTTCACAACCATGCGTTTCCTGACTACTACTCTCCGATATATCTTATTTTTATGTAATATCCACTGCACAGTCCGCTTACTGACATTAATTAAATCATTTCTGACATTGAATTCAATTGTGACATCCTTCAACACTTTCCCTCTGCTCCATTTCACCAACCGCAACAACCCCGTTTCCCCACGACGGGACAACTTTTCCGGACGACCCGTTCGTTTTGCCTTCAACAAGCTACCCCGTTCTTGGAAAGTCTTCAAAATTGATCTGCAAGTAGACTCAGGCACCCCTAGCATCCTCGAAATCTCACTGATCTTAAATCCATCATTTTTTATTTCACAATCACTTCATTCTTGTCCGGTGACAATTCTTTTGACTTCCGACCCATCTTTGTTTACATTACAATTCGACAGCACAAGTTACACCTGCAGACGATTTTTCATACGTCACTCATCCGGGAATGTTTTCTGATTTCAGGGATTGTCTCAAAGTTAACTTTTATTACGTATTGACTTGATAACGTTCAGTTTTCTAAGTGAAGGGCAACAACTCTCGCACCGCGACGGCCATTTTCCGCGAATACTTTTGGCATGACGCTGTAGTTAATGTTTATTATTTTTGGAGTTATTTCTATTTAGTTTTATGGATATGTGCAGTATACACACTAGCTGGTGTCACCGAATTCCCAATTTTCAATGTGGAGTCCACTCTGTCTCTCCCCCGCACATGTCTCGATATAAAAGCGGGATTAACAGTCAGGTGAATCTCGGATTACATATTAATTAGTGTACAAGCGACAATCGATTATGAAAAATAGAATTGATAATCGGAATCGAAGAGCCAAAAACGATTGACAATTGTTTCATCACTATGTTGTGGTGTTTGAAATTTTAAATATTATTTACCTCGTCTACCAAAATATTGCAATTCTATCTTGAAATTATTAAAGAAATATATAAAATCCACCATGAAACTCAACTGCATTATACAACTAATGATTTGCCAGCAATTAGAGCCTTAATTACCAGAGAGAAGAATAGATAGTTTTGATTTGATTTGATTTTTATCATTGGTACACTTACATTTGCAATTTTGTGACATGTTATTCCTCCTTGAAACTTCAGCTAGATTAAATTTACCTGTCTACAGAATACAGCGTACAAGTCTGTACAGAGTTTGACCAAGAGGTCATTGTCGTCTTGAGATTGATGCACCTGTTTCTGAACAAGCGTGCGAAATAATGCTGTCGAATCCTCTTATAAGTGATAAATTTCTACAGATCCCAGAACCTTGATCTTCAGGACAGGGAACTGCATGCATTCCTAACATGATGTACACAAAATTTAGGACATTTTTTTATTTTCTTTAATCCCCTGTGTGAATCCGAGTATTGTCTAGCATGACCTTATGGACACTGAATTTTCTTATGTTGTCTTTGTCACTATCTGTCTCCTGAGTTCCATAGGTGATTTTTATTGATTACATTCAGATATCTGAATGTAAACAGTTTAATATATTAAGAAAAAATGTGTTATCGGTTTTACGATGAAAAACTAAGGGGGCTATTATCAGAACGATTTTATATTGAACCTGTGGTGCATACGCCAGCATATAAGTGTTAGATAGCAGATAATATTCTCAGTACTTCCTAGTGCTCAAGGTGATTAATATATATACCTACGTGTACAATGAAGAAATGGTCTGTATATATGTAATCCTTTAAAACACAAAGAAAGTTACGTGCTGAATGTGCATATGCATGTCCAGGGAGATTGCGGAGGACCTGCATGAAATGAAAGAATGATTGGTTTACCGATGGAGGAATTTCGTAAAATTGTGGACGAGATTTACCAGGAGCTGAATGTCTGTGATGAAGACAATGCAAGGTGTTGTGTGGTTTTATGAAATATGTTTCAAAATGAAAAGAGGGGTTTACAAATCGATTACTATTAGAGTATGTGGTAAAATGAGCAGTTATAGACAGCTGTTGGTTAGATTGTCTATTTATAGACTTCCTTTGAAGTAGAGGAATTGATGAAAAAACTTCCTTTTTAGAATGAAAGGTGCTTAGATCTTGCATATATCTTGAATGAATAATTCATGTCTTGCTAATAATATTTGAAATCTCAAATGTCATTTTGAACTTATTTTATTTGTAACATTGATTATTTTTTTTACGAATAACTCATCAGCTCGTTGAAATGAACGCGTGTGAATGAAAGTGACCTGATCTGTATTAGGTATCTTTTTTCAATGTCAAGTCATCAATAGCCAAGTCTATAATCACTGAGATAACCTGTTGAATTTGACCTTTTACCATGTCAGTAGAGTGTATGTCCTCCACAAAGAAATTGTCTAGGCTCACTCTTTTGGATAAAGATCATGGTTTCCATACTATGAATGTGAATGTTTTGGTACGTAAGGGATGATCCTTCACAGATGTAATGGTCACAACTCTATAGTTCTGTCAAAGGTCACAATGGAAGGATGTTTTGAAATGGTGTCCAGTCCCCAAGTCTATAATGGAAAGGTGAAGATAACAAATAGTGATCAATCTCATAACTCCTCTAAAGGAGTAGGGCAAACACGGACCCTCGATATACCAGAGGTGGGATCAGAAGCCTAGAAGTAAGCATGTCCCTTGTCAACCTGTCAGACTCATCGTGAGTCCTATATCTTGATTGCTTAAATGGAGTAATCTGTAGTAAAATCAGTGTGTAATCTTAACTTGCTTACAAAATGACTTAATTATTACCAACAAAACTTTTCAGGGCACTATTGAGTGCAATATCTACTGTTGTAATTACTGGGTAGAGGAATTATTTTGTTAATTTCACCAGAGGCATTGGTTTCATGTTTAGATTTGTCATTCATTAAGTTTTAGTATTGGGGATATTGGAATTTAGCAAATATCCCTGCAACAGCATGACAGCTCACATGATTTATCGAAGGAGTAAAACCAGTTTTCGCTGTACTATAACAAAACCGATTGGCCACTCAGTTGGAGCAAACCTATACATTCAAAAATTATTATTTAAAAAAAAACAACCTTTTGTACACAGGGAAAAGAGTTAACAAAGTTGATGAAATATGTTAACTTACAAAATGATCATACCTAATTGCGACTTTTTCATTTTTTAAGTTCCAGAACAAGTGCTATTATTTCTCCTTGGGATGAAACCGCTAAAACCATACAGCAGGTGTGGCACGATAAATATCTCTCACTGCTCAAAGGCTGTAAGCGCTGAGCATATAGGCCAATATTTTGCAGCTCATCACCAGCAATGGTGACATCTCCATATGAGTGAAAAATTCTCGAGAGGGGTGTTAAACAATATAAAATCAATCAAACAATCTTCTTCAAAAATTTTGAATGAAGAATACCATTGAATGGTTCATTTAACATAAATTTCAGGTTTCAACAACATAAGCCACACCTTCATTGAAAATTGGAATATTTATGAAAATACTATAGAGGTGACTCTTGAAGGCTTCCTTCGATTTTCTCTAAAATAACTAAGCAAATTTACTTTTTGATCTCTCAAACATTCAATCAATGTGAAATTTGGTCCCGTAAAACATATATCTTTTTTTCACTCAAAGATCTAAAGAAGTGGTAGTGTTATGTATATGCACCTTCACTCCAGCATAGAATTATTTTTATCTATTGTTTCTCACATGGTTTGTTTCCATGGCATGTTTTTATAAGATAATCCAATAACAGTTTAGTATATGTCTCCACCCTTGGACAGCTTGTGGACACGATTGTCAGTGAAAATGGCCACCCCACCAGAAAGAAAAACGATATCATTGGACACAAAAGATGAATTAGTATTTGCAATAGATAAGAATTGAAATTGACATCTGAAATTTTCAGATTTATAACCCCATTACCGTATATACTTGCCTATAAGTCGGTTGTGTAGTTTTAAGTTATTTTGGAGGGAATTGCCAATGACCCATTTATGAGTTAGTCTAACTTTTTTTTAAAAATCGGTTGATAATTTCAAATCAATGCTCTAATGTTTTTACCTGTGTTTCAAATAATATTTTTAGAAATGTGCCGATAATTGATATGTTTTTCCTTGACAAATCAATTTCATGTCAATACTCTTACATATTTATCTGTGTTCCAATAATATTTTGGGATATATGATATCAATATTTCATTTTTTATTCTCAACAATCGAAACAGTTACTATTTTGTTTATTTTGTCCATGTTTTTGTTGTTTAAGAAATACTAGACGATACATTACGCTGTCCTGAAAAATGCTAATCTCCTATAAGTTGGACATAGAGTTTTGGACCAAAATTTAACTCAAAAAAATCCGACTTATAGGCGAGTATATATACGGTACTTTAACCATGATTTCTAAACAGCATGCTCCTATCATCAAAGCTGTAAAGTTGGGTAATTTCCACCCCAAAAGGAAACATGAAATCTGGAAACTATACAGAGATAGATGATTTGTCAAGTAGTTTACAAATGCTAAATCATTGAATAGAGCCTTTCCTCCCATAGTCCCTCAAGAGTCTGCATAATTTGCAGAAAGTTGATAAATCAATAACAAACAACGGAACTGGTTTTGTTTTTGTAATTAGGATCTAGATGTAAAACAAAGCTTCAAATATGATTGATATCTTCAATTCCGCTTATTTTTAACTTCAGTTACATTGAAAGAAAAAAGAATTGGTCACCTGAATTTCGATATATCGATCCGGAGTAAGCTGTAGTTTCAATAACTTGTAGAAGTGGCATGCTGCATGTAAACATACCATCATTACTCGTACATTTCATCAGTAAGCTATTTAATGTCTCTGAGGAGTTATTCCCCTTTTAATGCTTTCACATGATGATAGCTGAATGACAAATAACTTTTGAATCACTGGTTGCATTATGTCTGAAAAGAGGATTTGCACTATGCAAAAGAGAGAAAGATAAGATTTATTTCTGTAGTGAAGGTTGCCATAAACAGTTCAATGATTTCTGACTGAATGTTGAGCAAGTTAAACAAGAACAACGTTAAACAATGGCAGATGCACTCTATTGTGCTGTGCTAAAACTATTTGGAAAATTTGTCAGGTAAATCATATTGTTTTATTCAATTTAGCTTCTGACAATAAATAACATTTTTTTTATTTTTGTGTTTATTGTGAATAACTTCAAGTTCTTGTGGTTTATTGGATGTAGAATGTTTTATGATCATGAATTATAATGCATAAATTGTAATGTGAATTTCAACAGGTATATGATGACATTGATGATTTTATCATTTTAACAATGTTCAAGTGTCAGAATGTTTGTTAACTGCAGAACTGCAGCTCTCTGAAAAAATATTGGGACAGATCAGAGAGCTACAGATCCACCCCTTGTAAATACCTTCGATTTACGGCACAGAAAAAAAGTGCACTGTTGCATTCTTGCATCACCGTCTCATAAGTTTAATATTAAAAAATTCCTAACATATTTTCCTACTATACTTGTGTCCAAACATACCTTCAAATATTCATTAAAGCACCATACGACTTCAAATGATTTCATCTGTTGACATAGGTAGCCGTCAATCGAACCCCGGCTCTGTAATTTCCATACTCATTCTCTTGTTGAAACAATGTCGCCTGTGTGAAGTAATTATATCCCCACAAGTGTTTTTAGTGAAATATATTGAATGAAATCATTCCAATTCAGTTAAATAATAATTATTCGAATAGGTTTGAATATTGAACTAAACTCGTAGCTTTCAATAGTCTGGTTTCCATCCCTGCAACTTGAATGCAAGGGACCAGACTAGGCTTTTGTAGCATATAACAACCTAGACATTTACATGTATTCAATGAACAACCAAAAGGTTTATTCCTTAAACACCTAAAGGTTTATTCCTTAAACACCTAAAAGTTTATTCCTTAAACACCTAAAGGTTTATTCCTTGAACACCCTAGAAATTTATTCCTTGAACTACCTAGAGATTCATTCACTGAACAACTTTGAGATGTATACTATTCCTTGAATAGCTACCTTAGAGATTTATTTCTTGATCAACCTAGAGATTCATTCCTTGAATATATCTTGGGGATTCAAACTGAATTGGATCTGTTTTTGATTTTGGTTAATACTTCGCAATTTTTGTGAGCAGAATGGTCAAGAAGTTACAGTCGGTTATTATTTGTATTCACCATGTGGGGGTTCACATGAGTGCTTTGTATTTTCATTTCCTTTTAAACTTGAGAAAAGAAACTTCATGTGTTGCTAGGAATTGATGCCAAGATATTATGCTTGTAAGGTTTTATGATAATTAAATGAATTCACTCAAAGAAAATTAAGTCAAAACAAGTTCTTAAAAAAATGTTATCGCAAAGTGGTCGACTATCTCCAGGTATCAGAAGTGAAGTGCAGATGAATTTGTCACAGTGTTATTTTTATGATATTATTCTCGAAAATCTTTGCAATTGTTCTGTGTACATGATTTCATCATTATCATTGTTAAAAAATGTTTGTTGATACAAATTTTGATCATGTGATATAGTTACTGCACTGTGGTGTGTGTAATAATTCTGTATTGATTTAAATTACTGCACTTAACTTTACATCACAGATGGATGCCTCTGTCAGACTATTTTGTATATATGTTCTATATATCATTGTCTTCAAAGTTTTATATAGTCTAATCCCCGATTATTTAGATGTTTTTCAGTATGTTCATAAAATTAGCAGTTGATCTACCAGATTAAGTCAAAGTAATTCATTATATATCCAGAGAGCAAAGACACAATATTTTAGAAGATCTTTTACAATTTATGGTTCACAGTTATGGAATAATATGCCAGAATTTTTAAAATATTACCCAACATTGGAAACTTTTAAATCCGCTTATCTTAGAAATTTTTTTCATTCGGGAAATTAAAACCATATAGATTTGTTTTTGATTATTTTCAGTTTTATTTTTATTTGTTTATTTACAATTGTTTTATTTTCAGTTTTAAATCTGTAAATAGCATACATGTATGTATACAACATACCTTCATATACTATTTTGTATTGTATCTGTATAATACTGCTGTCTGTATATATGTTTTCAGGACCACAATGTAAACTAGTTTTAAACTAATTGTGCTATCCTGTTTAAATAAAGGACATTATTATTATTATTACACTGTGTTTCATTTAGTGTATACATGTAGCAACAGGGGTATTCTGTTTGTCCTAACTAAATGTACTTGCTAAGGTGTCTGTGTACATGCATTAACACTTATAACTGTGCCTTGTATGTACTGCTTGTTTATATATAATGTGGTATATCTGATAGCTACATGTACTTTTACTATAAAATAGCATATGTCAGCTCTGCAGATCTTATGCTTTCCCATGTTCTACAATACTTGCTGACTAGAAATAAAACATCTATACACATACATGTATACCATAAACAGTTTCATTGGCGACAACTTCCAGGAATATTATGTCATGATAATTGTAAAACATTTTGCAACATGATGTACAGGCAAACCTGTATTAAGAGACCGTCCAACGGAGAATGGAAAAAAGGTCACATATGACAGGTGGTCTCTTATTACAGGTTGCCTATTTTCCGTAGTAAATTGATAAAATTTTGCAAATAATTTGTACAATGATGAAAATGACTACATGTATTTGAAATTTATCATTAAGAATATCAAGTATGGTTTAAATAGTTGTAAAATAAAATTAACAATACACTTTAGTTAAAAATCTAGAATACAATGTGTTGTATCATAATTTATTATTCATCAAAAATTACATTTAGTCTGTTTAAGAATGATAAACATGCATTTCATATTACACATTTACATGAGATTTAAATCTCATTTAAGAACTGCATGTAAATTTTCTAAATCTTAAAAACACTTTGTTGTAAAGAGTATTTATGTATAGCCTACTTGTACAGTGTAACTAAAAAATGCAATGCTTGTGGTAAGAAAGCAAATGATGAAGTGTTGTGTCTCCTTTTGTACAATACATGCTGGAAATATGTTATTCAATTTGAGAAACATTAAAGAAATCACAATACCCATTGTACATGCACAGCAAATCTTTTAAGCTTTGAACTAATGCGGGCAACTTTCTTAAACTCGGATGTGTCAAATACTTGGGACATGTGGAAGTGAGCCGCTACAGTTCCATTCATTATTCTGGAAACCTCGAATATCTCATGCAGGAAAACTGCGAGTACTCCATTTAAAATTTCAGTCCTAATCACATTGTAATCGAAAAATAGTTGTTAAATAAAGGTAAATTTTCGTGAAAATACACGAAAAGGTTGTGAAAATCATGGTCGTTGGTCGCGTCAGACAGGTGGTCGTTTAATACAGGTATAATATATAGAGTAACATCTTGGGTGGAACTTTTTATGGTCACATACGACAGTGAGTCGCTTTATACAGTGGGTCACTATGGCAGTTTTGACTGTATCATTTCCATAATGAGAATCTACCTCTTAGAGATTTACAAGCACTTTCTGGTGCTACTGTGGGTTGTATCATGTTGATACTGCGGATTACATGTATCATATTTTCTGATAACATACTGCAAGTTATTTTCACCTCTCATGTATCATGTTTTCCTGTAAAAATGCGGGGTTACATGTATGATGTTTTCCTGTAAAAAAAATAATGTGGGATTACATGTATCATGTGTGTACTGCGGGTTACCTGTATGATGTTTTCTTGTAAAAATGTGGGTTACCTGTATGATGTTTTCCTGTAAAAATGTGGGTTACCTGTATGATGTTTTCCTGTAAAAATGTGGGATACATGTGACATGTTTTCTGTAATACGGTGTGTTACATGTATAAATGGTTTTTTGCATGTAAATTTTAACTTTTATTTTGTTTTTTGCAGCCCTGATCAGTTATCAGAACAAGAATTAGAAGTAAGTATATTGTTGTCAGAAAATAAGATCACACAAGTATTTTACTTGCATATAATTAAGTTGACTACACATACATCCGTAAAAACAACATGGGATGATTATTAACTTATTAAGATTCATATTCCCTGGGATCCTAGATACAAAAGAATTCATCTCTTGAAGTGTAGAATTTATTGAAGATTCTATAAAAAAGTTTGATCTTTATATTGTAGAACAAGTTTACAAGTCTTTCTCTGGCATTCAAAACAGACAAGATAACATTAGAGAAACGGCTAGAAATCCAGGAGAGGTCTCGGGATATAGCAGAGGAGAATGTGTCCAAAGAAGTTAAAGGCCTCAAAGAGGCGCTGGAGGTTAGTATAGTAATTCAGGAGGTTAGTATAGTAATTCAGGAGGTTAGTATGGTCATCAGGAGGTTAATATGGTCATCAGGAAAATCAGGAGGTTAGTATGGTCATTCAGGAGGTTAGTATGGTCATCAGGAGGTTAGTATGGTCATCAGGAGGTTAGTATGTTCATCAGGAGGTTAGTATGGTCATTCAGGAGGTTAGTATGGTCATCAGGAGCGGTGTTTTCTACATGTCTAACTGTACTTACAACAGTCATGTAATGCTGGATATTTTATGAAGTTAAATACATACAGCCTTATTTTCATATACATTTTACACACAAATGGAAACTTTATTACCAGTTACCCTTATACCAGGAAATTTTCATCCAAGTATTAGCTTTGCTCCTTTTCACCTTCTTTTTGAATGGGCAAATTCAAAACCAGGCAAATTTAGAATTAATTCTTGCCCCTGAGTAGTAAAAAACGGTTTGGGTGAATATTAAATGGGATGAAATCATCATCTGGCAAAGATAACATGGGAACGATTTCCAGGTACGTGTATTTGTAGAGTGAGTGTATTTTCCTTTTACACCACCTCTGATGGTTTTTTGATAAAATTTTGGCTAATGGTTGGTTGACATTAATCACATGAAGGGAGGGTAATACTTATACTCTCACTAGGAATACACAGGCAGTGCCAATCATAATGTCATGAGTTATTGTTATACAAACAAAAATGATTCATGAATGTTTTGCATCATTAGATGAAGATATCCGGGTTAAAATAGATCCTCAGTATCCCTTGTTGTAAGAGGCGACTGAATGGGGTGGTCCTTTGGATAAGACTGCAAATAACAAGGTCCCATGTCACAGCAGGTGTGGCATGTTAAAGATCTCTCCCTGTCCACAGGTTGTAAGCAGTGAGCATTATAGTCCTGAATTTTGCAGCCCTTCACCATCAATAGTGGCAGACAAGTTAAAAAAGACAACTGATCCATTCAAAGAAAGCTCTCAAAGTAATTTCATCAGTGGGGTAAATTTGATACTTTGCTTTGCCAGGTATGAAATTTGCAAACTACACTGTAGGTGTCATCCCATACCCAGTGATCTGAAATCAGTATACTTCTCACACAGACTCACATGATCTTTATCTGTCATTCAATGTTAGGGTGAAAAAGGCAAGTGTACTGAACACTGATATAGGGGAAAGTCCGCTTTTTGGCTTCTTGTAATTTATCTTTCTACTTTTAGTTATCATATTTCACTGATAGATTTGCCATTGGATGATGATTACTCATATCGATTTTGGGGTCTAGTGGTCAATCAAATGGGGCAGTGATATGGGTAAATGGTCTCTGGACTTTAAAGTAATTTCCCGTTTCACTTCCTTGTATTAATATCACCAAACTTCACACATAGACTTGCCTTGAAATGGGGAATACTATCAACTTACAGGTCAGAGATTAAGCAAATTGGACTATGAGATAGAATGTATTGTGGGTCATAAGTGATGGAGGATTTCACATGAGTTCACAGTACATAACTGTCAGAGAAGCAGTGTAGCAACCACTAATGAGGAATGTTGCTTTAACGAATGTATTCGTGTTTGCTAATGAAAAATTTATATCATTAATGATGCATCATAATAACCGTAAATGATGAATGGTTCGCTAATGATAAAATAAAGTTCATCATTAACGAACAATTCATCATTATAAAGGGTATGATGTTGCATCATTAATGATATGCATTTATCTTAGCACAAATGCATTTGTTAATGCAACATTTATTATAAGTGAAATGTATAGATCATTATTGGTTAGATTGCTACAAAGCATAGCACCTCTAGCTGCATCCCATTTAGACTGTATTGGGTAGAAGTTATATAAGTCCAGTGAGGACGTCTTTAGTTGTAGCAACTGAATCAGTATTCTGTATTGTAAAGAAATCCCGTGTGTCTCTGGCTTAGTTTTCACTGAACTACATGTATTGGTCATTTAAATTTTGAGATTATTCACACTTGGTTTTCACCATCGTTGGAACCCATGGGTTTTCTCTTCCTTACACTGGAGTGTAATGAAGAGAAAACCTGTGGGTTCCAATGATGGGTTTTCACTAGTTTTCACTTATCTGTGTTAATGTGGTTGATTACAGCAGTTGAATCAGACTTAATTTTCACTAATCTGTGTTGATGTGATTGATTACAGCAGTTGAATCAGACTTAATTTTCACTAATCTGTTTTGATTTGATTGATTACAGCAGTTGAATCAGATCTGTGTGGACTCACAGGTCCGGGGCCTTCTTCTGAAAATCCAGAAACATGTTGCAGTGCTGGAGCAGGCCAGTGCTCGAGTGTCCTCTCGAGCAGAGGTGTTCGGGGCCGTTCAACAGGTAAGTTACTAATTTCAAACTGCATAGTATAGACTTTATGAATAGGTGAAACATATTTTGATGTTGAAGATCAAAGCAGGTGCTCTTTATTTGCATGTAGATAATGCCCTCCAGAAAGAGTTTCAAGCTGAGTACACCAATCTTTAGTAGATATATTTGTATAATATTTGCAAGATAAACATTGATTTGAAAAGTTAGAGATAAGTTTAATTTCTGTAAAATAAATGTCTGATACTTTAAATGGATTTCATATAAGTATGCTAAATGGCCATTTAATCCCTCTGTTTATCAGAGTACTAGTAGCATATATGGGATAATTTGAAAGGAAACGTTTGACAAAGCCGTGAATATTTCACATTTTCATCTGACTATTTATTACAAATCAAATTTTGACATATATTACACAGGGTACATTGATTGATATTGTTGTTTAACATCCCAGAAAGACTGTTTACTGATATTATCAAAGGGGTATGGACATCATTTCAGTGGAATTTTTTTTTACCCGGATATTAATTAATGATGTATTAATATTTGATGTGTAAAACACAGCAGCAAACTTAAATTTCAAAAACTGACACAAAGGTGTGTTTGAGGCATCTAAACTCATTGTGATGTGCAAGGGTTAGGATAGTCTGTCATTGTGATGTACAGGGATTAGGATAGTCTGTCATTGTGATGTACAGGGGTTAGGTTAGTCTGTCATTGTGATGTACAGGGTTTAGGATAGTCTGCCATTGTGATGTACAGGGGTTAGGATGGTCTGTCATTGTGATGTACAGGGTTTAGGATAGTCTGCCATTGTGATGTACAGGGGTTAGGATAGTCTGCCATTGTGATGTGCAAGGGTTAGGATAGTCTGTCATTGTGATGTACAAGGTTAGGATAGTCTGTCATTGTGATGTACAGGGGTTAGGATGGTCTGTCATTGTGATGTACAGGGTTTAGGATAGTCTGTCATTGTGATGTACAGGGATTAGGATAGTCTGTCATTGTGATGTACAGGGGTTAGGTTAGTCTGTCATTGTGATGTACAGGGTTTAGGATAGTCTGTCATTGTGATGTACAGGGGTTAGGATAGTCTGCCATTGTGATGTACAGGGGTTAGGATAGTCTGCCATTGTGATGTGCAAGGGTTAGGATAGTCTGTCATTGTGATGTACAGGGGTTAGGATAGTCTGTCATTATAATGTACAGGGGTTAGGATGGTCTGTCATTGTGATGTACAGGGGTTAGGATGGTCTGTCATTGTGATGTACAGGGTTTAGGATAGTCTGTCATTGTGATGTACAGGGGTTAGGATAGTCTGTCATTGTGTTGTACAGGGGTTAGGATAGTCTGTCATTGTGATGTACAGGGGTTAGGATAGTCTGTCATTGTGTTGTACAGGGGTTAGGATAGTCTGTCATTGTGATGTACAGGGTTTAGGATAGTCTGTCATTGTGTTGTACAGGGGTTAGGATGGTCTGTCATTGTGATGTACAGGGTTTAGGATAGTCTGTCATTGTGATGTACAGGGGTTAGGTTAGTCTGTCATTGTGATGTACAGGGGTTAGGATAGTCTGTCATTGTGATGTACAGGGATTAGGATAGTCTGTCATTGTGATGTACAGGGGTTAGGTTAGTCTGTCATTGTGTTGTACAAGGGTTAGGATAGTCTGTCATTGTGATGTACAGGGGTTAGGATGGTCTGTCATTGTGATGTACAAGGTTAGGATTTTCAGTTATACATCTGTGATGTACGAGGAGAAAGGTGACAGGTTATTTTGATGAACAATGGAAAAGGCAGCCAGTCATTTTGATGTGAAGAACAACACAAATGCAATGCTGATATTGACAGATTTGATTCCAGAAAATGTAATGTTATTGAGACTTGTTTATGTCACCATGCTACAGTGTCATATCCAAGAAAGTATCATTATAACATTGCCAGTATCGATATGTTGCAGTGTTTTAGACAGGTATAGGACCTTCTCCACTCAGAGCAAACATCATAGTTAATTGCAAGTATACATGCATAACGCACATGATATATACATTTTTTAAAGGGTTACAATGTTTTAGTATAGTATATTGGGAGGGGGGTCAGTATCATTGAATAGAACACTTGCTGATTGGTGTATATTCACATGTAGAAAGTTTCCAGCAATGTTCATCGCGCTATACAACACTGATCCCTTGTCAGACTCGTTCATTCATGATGTCATCAACTCTAAATACAGGTGTTCTGTATAGATTCTTCTTCCTTTGGATGTTATCAGTGCCTTCTTTTGTGAAATGGCAAGTTTCATCAGGCACAATAAATTAAGCATGCATGTAATTAGAACGTGTTGGCAAATACAAGTCATCAATATTTATAGAATATTCTTCAACAGCAGATTGAAGGCATCCCTCATATCTATACATGTAACAGGTAATTTTCTTTGGTGTAGACAACATGTAGATTGATGAGAAGTGTAAATTACAATAGAGCATGCACATATATAAGTACCGTTGGCTCAGGTTCAATCACAATGGAAATGGAACATTTGGTAACTTCAAAGACAGTTTCGTCTTCTCCCAGACCACTGGGGCAATTTCCACCAAAGTTGGCACAAAGTATTCTGAGTAAAGGGGATTAAGTTTATTTGAATGAAGGGCCGGGGGGTAATAATCGAGAAAAGGCAAAAAATGGTTGGAGCGCCATATAAAACGAAAATATGAAATTGACATATCAAAATTACTGCATGCCTAACAGAAATTGAAACCATGGATGTCAATTTCCATATTTCCTGCCCACTGATGTTTCATTTCACATGAACTGAGAAATTTGCATCCATGCAGTTGTAAGTTGTGAGGAAATTTATACATATAATAAGGAGTTTCAGAGGTTATCTTAGAGAAAACAGCTGGGAATGTAAATATACATGTATATAAGCATTGCAATGTAGTGTAGATTCTTATTTGATCATAACAATGACCCCTGGGGCTATGCTAGGCTCAAATTGGACTTCAAAGTTTTACATGAGAATATGTTAAGAAAATTTTTGAATATTCTTTTCAAGAGTGGCAGTGGACCACACTAAGTCATATTGATATACAAACATTCCCAAGTTGTGTGGATTCAATGAAATGTTTTGTATGACTAAATCAGGGCATAGTTTAGGAATACATGTATATAGGTAATTAATTAAAACAAATTATCTTAAAGAGTAGCAGAACCACACTATATTATATCATTTGAAAATGTTCGTAAGTTGTGTGTATTAAATTTTTATACCTCTTAAGGCCACACCAATTTGTAAAATAGTTCTTTGGATTTTCAAACAAAAAAGGTGAGGCGAAAGGGCGAAATTATTTTAGAAATATTATTTTTTATTTTGGAGATAAAAATTATGAGGCGAGCGAATGCAAGAAATATAAATAATTATACCCCCCGCAACAAGTTGGGGGGGGGGGGGGGGTATACTGGAATCAGGTTGTCCGTCTGTCTGTCTGTCCGTCCGTCTGTAGACGCAATGGTTTCCGGGCTCTAAAGCATTATCCTTTCCACCTACTGTCACCATATCATACATATAGACTACCCATGGGATGAAGATGTTCCCTATCGATTTTGGGGTCAAAGGTCAAGCGCACTGGACATCGAAGTAGCAATATGGTTCCTGGGCTCTAAAGCGTTATCCTTTCCACCTACAGTCACCATATCATGCATATGGACTACCCATGGGATGAAGATGTTCCCTATTGATTTTGGGGTCAAAAGGTCAAAGGTCAAGCACACTGGACATCGAAGTAGCAATATGCTTTCCGGGCTCTAAAGCGTTATCCTTTCCACCTACAGTCACCATATCATACATATGGACTACCCATGGGATGAAGATGTTCCCTATTGATTTCGGGGTCAAAAGGTCAAAGGTCACGCGCACTGGACGTCGAAGTAGCAATATGGTTCGGTTTGTCATGCCATTTGTTTTTTACACTCAGAAAAGAGGTAGTTTATACCTATTACCAACACCCTTTGGGAGATTGGGGTAAGTGGGGAGTATTCTTAGTGAGCATTGCTCACAGTACCTCTTGTTTTAATTGAATTAAGTGTGATTTTAAAAAGCGAGCGCTTAAAAATAAAGATCTAATATCATCAGATATCATTTGTTTACCACGTGAACATAACATTTTTCAACTTTGTTGATATAGTTTACAATAAATAAGTATTTCAGGTTTCAAAAACTTCATTTTCTTCATACCTAATACATATACTTTGCAACATTACATGTAATTCATAAGATCTTTTTAAAGAATTTTGTGTTCGTTTAATTTCTACAAACTTTCGATTAAGATCTTTGCATATTGCTAGGGACATGTCCAATTTTGAAATCTCCAATGTATCGCTTTTAGTATTTTCTTGAATTTTAATAGAACACACATAATTTATAATCACCAAAAACCTTTTGTGAATTTGTCGTTAACTGTTGATCCAATTTATAATAGTCCTCAGTACCCCTTGCTTGTTGTAAGAGGTGAATAAATGGGGTGGTCCTTCGGATGAGACTGCAAAAATTGAGACCCATGTCATAGCAAGTGTGGCACGATAAAGATCCCTCCCTGCTCAATGGCCATAAGCGCTGAATATAGGCCTAAATTTTGCAGCCCTTCACCGCCAATGGTAACGTCTTCATGTGAGTGAAATATTCTCAAGAGATACTTTAAACAATATATAATCAATCAATCGTACACTGTCGATGTTCTATAAAGAGTGGCATCGAAAAGCACTTCAAAATTTTCTTTGGCTTCCAATTCGATTGCAGTATAAGGAACAACTTCCAATCCAGTGTTATGAAGTATCGTACATATAAAAGATAGATATCATGAATAACTTAAAACACTGTATTACACTGTTAGGAAATTTTTCGAGAACCCGCGATTCTGTCATCTCTTAGACACTTGCATGAAGGTCGTTTGAGCGCTTGTTGTGAAAAGTCAAAATTATTTTACGCAGATATTTTTGGACACGCGGGCGGATATTATTTTTTGATAATATAATTTGGATTTATTACAAATAGAAGCGGCGAATCCAACGAACTAGATTACAAATTGGCATGGCCTAAACTAAATTCATGGGACATATATTGTTTTTGTCCTGTCTGTCCGAAACTTTAACCTTGCACCCATAACTTTTGAATGGTGGTTGATTGGGCTCTCATATTTCATATGTGCATTTTTTGTTACAAGACCTTTCTTTCAGAACCAAAGTTTTTGACTTTGTGACCTTGACCTTTTAACTGACAGTTTACTTCTAGTTAATGCTATATACATACAAAAGGTAATGGCAAGTTAACTGTAAGTTAAAGTGAATGTAACTGAGTCTTTAACTATTTAAAGTATGGCTTTCTTATTTTGTATATGTATAGATTTTTTATCACAAATACTTTCATTTGGCCTAACGTGACTCTTGACTTTGTGTGTTAAGTCTCGCTTACATGTAGGTCAGGTCTGTCGAGCTCAGGGACTAGTTCCCACGCTTACATGTATGTCAGGTCTGTTGAGCTCAGGGACTAGTTCCCACGCTTACATGTATGTCAGGTCTGTTGAGCTCAGGGACTAGTTCCCATGCTTTCATGTCAGTCGAGCTTGGGGACTAGTTCCCATGCTTACATGTCAGTCGAGCTCGGGGACTAGTTCCCACGCTTACATGTAGGTCAGGTCAGTCGAGCTTGGGGACTAGTTCCTATGCTTACATGTCAGTCGAGCTCAGGGACTAGTTCCCACGCTTACATGTAGGTCAGGTCTGTCAAGCTCAGGGACTAGTTCCCACGAAACAAGTACTGTATTGACTAAACTACTCCATCAGTCCTATAACAGAGTATGAACAATTGTATGTATATGTATCTTCACTATTTATAAATGTGAATTAGAAAACACTGTGATTCTCTGTTTTATCAGGAGAAGCGAATGAGTAAAGCTATTGAGATCATGCTGACTCACGTAGACAACCTGAGAATGTCACATGAAAGACAGACAGCGGAACTGGAGGAGGCCAGGTAACACAGCAGTCTCAGAAGCTGACCATTACCGAAATCAGAACCTGACTGATCCAAAAATCAAAACTTCAAAGCATGAAAAACTAAGTCTATTTCATAATACTGTATCTTATATATGCAAATTAACATTTGTATGTTGTTTGCGCTCAGGTCACATGCATTTGGGTTGCAAAATCTTCCTTAAGTTTTGTACATTTGCAGATTAAAATTTTGTCAAAATTAGGGTCAGTGTAGATGAAAAGTGAACCATGTAAAGTTTCCTGACCCCATGAATATAAATTATTCTGTTTTCTTGTTTACCCCCTTCTCCCACAGTTAATAGTTCCTGTTTTGCTCTATCACGCATTAAATTTACTATCATCTGTTGTAGGAAATTAATTCAGGACAACAGACCATTTGGAGGGAGCACAGATTTAGGTATCTCAGTAGTGAAGTGTCTTTTCAATCTGCTCCACGTAAATTGCTCTTTAAACAGTTAATCTCTAGGTCTACAATTTTTTTATCGTGACGTTATGAACACCAAGTTTGCTGATTTAGTGGTTAGCAAGACTACATTATATAAATACATGTACATTTTTAAAAAAAAAACTACTTTTTGGCAAAATACTATAAGTTCATGAAAATTAAAGTGTCATATCATACAATATTGCATCAGATAATGAAATAAAAGAGAAATTAGAATTAAACTGCCCTGTTGATTGTGGCATCTTTTGATAACATTGCTTTGTGTTATTTTATGCAGGAGACTTTGTTGGACTTTCGAGACGATCAGCTTCCGTATGCCACAGCAATACCTTCCTGCCAAAAGTAAAGAACTATATAAAGTCTTAAAAATTCTGTCAAAAGTAAAGAACAATATAAAGTCTTGAAAATTCTGTCAAAAGTAAAGAACAATATATAGTCTTGAAAATTCTGTCAAAAGTAAAGAACAATATAAAGTCTTGAAAATTCTGTCAAAAGTGAAGAACTATATATAGTCTTGAAAATTCTGTCAAAAGTAAAGAACTATATATAGTCTTGAAAATTCTGTCAAAAGTAAAGAACTATATATAAAGTCTCATATTTCTTAATTCTGTCAAAAGTAAAGAACTATATATATAGTCTCATATTCCCAGAAAATTGTGTTAAGAGTATCTGGCTTAACAAAGAGCATTCTATAAAGTATTTTTGTCAGCATTGCATGATTGAAAATAGAATCACTTATTTCATTACTGATAAAACAAATATATTGGTATGCTATTCTAAAAGTTAAAACTATAATTACATTGTCCAATTCTGCGTCCTCATATGGGGTTCAGGCTTCTTATAAGGGCTCTTGAGCTTTTGTGATGTGTGTTTCACATGGACAATCATGCAAGCCTGTGCTTGTGTTGTAACATTAGTTGTTATGCAATATTTGAATCTTTTTTATGTTAATTTTGCATGAAAAAAATATTTATTAATGCTTACAAGCTTTTATATGTTAGAGTTGTTTAGTTCTTCATTTAGCTTTATTTCTTTAAATTTAATTTGCGTGCATGTTCTTGAAGTATAAGATTATATCCATCTAGTATAATCTATATGACGGACAAACAACAGATTACAGAGAACTTTAAAATTGATGAAAATTTTCACACCACTTAATGCACTCTTGAGAAGAAAACATATTTCTGATAAAATGAAGAGAAAAAAAAAATGATAATAATTGAACATTATCTTTAATATCTAAAGAATTGAAATGTACAAAAAAAGAATTGTTTTGAATATATAATGTGTAATGTGAATTTCATATGGAAAATAGTTTTGAAAAAAGTAACTTGTCACATTCAGAAAATTCCACCGATACAAACAATACTAGAATTTGTTTGGAAAGTGTGTGGAGCGACAAGCTGTTCAAATAGTACAAGAATTTGTTAGGAAATTGAAATGAGTCTCTAGACTAGCTGTACAATTTTTGAGAACTGTATGGGTTGCTTGTAACAGGGTGCCCGACGCAGGGTTAGTGACGCAGCCTTGACCCGCAGTGGGCTCCCTCACTCAGCCTCCGTGGTAAGTGACCTTTTGAACCCTTTGTGTGACCCTGCTGAAAATCATCCAGTATACACGTAACCATGCTTCAAATTATTGGAACTGCCTGCATATTTTAACATGGTATCTAATGTGTTATGATGATAGATACTGCGTTCTAGAATTATATATTTTATGTAAGTATACATACATTGTGCCATATTACTGCTGGTCTGGATTTAGTGTTACAATAACTTTAAGGCATACAACTTTTCTGATTGCTCATCTCTACAGACTCAATGGTGGCAGGAAGGAAATTGCCGCATTCATCTTGAATTAAAGCTTGCTGGCAGTCACTGCTGGTGTGAATTTCAATTATTGTAGGCTACAAGCAATTGATAATTTTGATGAGAACCTGCAAAAGTAACACTAAATTCAGACAGTTATGTATGATTCTCTCCCTTCATTTTAAAAGCAGTGTATGAAGCATGTCTTTTTGATACATTTGATTACCAGTGGAATATACCGTTATGTAATTTTGCGGAACGTGTTCTGCGAATGCATGCCTTCATTTTCATCATAGGACAACATATCTGAGTCTGTGCATGTCATGCCACCCTTGCGACGAGACCTGGCAATATCACTATCGGAGGAGGTGAGAATAGATCGTGAAGTAAACAACAAAATAAATGCGGACAAATGTGAATCCTTTCAATCTGAGGAACATACAAGATTTCATTTAAAAATCTTCATAGATAAAATTATATGTGTATTGGTTTGCTATTTCTCATTTCTTAAAGCATGTTCATGCATGTATATTATACTCATTATGCTTAATAAATTAAGATAATTTCACTAATTTTGATGCTTTTTTTTTTTTTTTTTTTTTTGCTTGTATAGTGTGTATAAATTGAATGAAAATAGTTCAATGTTCTTTAATAAAATTGAATGATTTTGCAATTTAGAATTGTTCTTTGGTATACATGTGATATTTTTTTTATCATCCATATTTAATGTAAGTATATGTCTATTTCTATATATCTTTAGATGCATTTAAATTATTACAGAAAATATGTACAATGAGTGTTATAAAAGTTATCAACTTGTATTACAGGATCCCAGATCCAAGTTTCAACAGATAGCATCAGTAGCGGCTTTGAAAAATAGCACCTCCTCCGCCTTTAGAAAAGCCTCCCTGTGCAAACAGACTAGCACTTCGTCATTGTTGGGCCAGAACCTCCGCCTAGCACAAGAGAACTCTCAGTCTGACAGGTAAGAACCCACACATCATTATTGTTAGGCCGGAACCTCCACCTAGTACAAGAGAACTCTCAGTCTGACAGGTAAGAACCCACACCTCATCATTGTTAGGCCGGAACCTCCACCTAGTACAAGAGAACTCTCAGTCTGACAGGTAAGAACCCACACATCATTATTGTTAGGCCGGAACCTCCACTGAGCACAAAATAACGCTCAGTCTGACAAGTAAGAACTGTTAGTTCCGCTTACCGTATTTTGCCGAATATAATACGCACTTTTTTTAGAGAATATTTTTGTGCCAGAAAGGGGTGCGTATTATATACCACAATAGTTTTTGACCTTTTTTTCCAGATGAAACTCGGCGATTAAGTAGTGTAATATTTCACTCAAAGACCAAGGCTTCGGATACTGTACGCCTTTTCACGTTCACCTATTTATTAAGTAGAAAATTCGACCTCAAGAAAATTACTACAGAAACGTAAAATTGCAGAAAATGTGATATATATACTTACAATATCTAAATAATTCAATTATTATGAAACAAACAGCCAATCAAATTGCATTGGATCTGACTATTCATTACATCGCATGCCCCCATTATTGAAAGCATGTGTATACAATAATGCCTTGACACGTGCTAAAATTGTTGGAAAATAATTTTGTCACTTGCTAAAAGTTTGTTTACTGTAAGTTTTATGAATAGGCCTAATTTTTAATGAAATACTTATTTGAATCTTTGAAATAACTATTCTTGCGTAAAAGCGTGTGTTTTACGAAGCCATTGTTGTGTACACTGCTTTTGTTAGATACCCCCTCCGGGTAAAGAAATACCTAACAAAAATTTTTTTCACACATTTTAATAGTCATCGTAGTTAACGAGGAGTTGATAATTTGCATCTTTGTACCTACCATGGTGTGTTGATTACAGTAAAATAAGCGATAGTTTAATTGTTTAATTTTATTTTTATAACATCGGCTATTTGATTGATTTTAAGTTTCAACAAAGGAAATATCGAGTCAGTTAAGACTTTAATGCTACAAAATCTCGTGCTTTGCTGAAATGAACAGGCTTGTCCGGGTTGATATTTCCCTGAAGATTCTCATTGAAGATTACCGCGATGTAGACCTCATCTCAAAAAGTTTGCAAATTATTGTGCGTTGTTTAGAATTCATTATTTCTGCAAAAATATTAGTGAAAATTAACACCAAGTATAAAATAAAGATTACCGCTTGGTCAAAATTTTTACTGCGTATTATACACCCGAAGTGCGTTTTTTCACCAACTTTTAGGCTCAAAGTGGGGGGTGCGTATTAAACACCACTGCGTATTATATTCGGCAAAATACGGTAGTACAATATTGGTACATACTCTATATTTACATTTCCAATGTGTTTGCCTTTGATGGAGTTTACCCTTTGATTATTATCTTTACAAATTGTAATGATAGCCATTTCCTTGTGAATGCGTTGGAGTTGTAAACAATGTGCATTTGAATCTTGATAGATACAGTATGTCTATTTTAATGACTGGGAATTCAGACAGAAACAAAAGTAGAATTTTGAAAATACTAGAGGGTATGAACTGCAATGTAGTACATGTATGTCTATTTTAGAATATAAATATAAATTTAGAAAATACCAGAGGGTAAGAACGCTTCACACTGACATAGTTTTCAAGAATGCTCTTCATGGAGTATACCGGTGTGAGCATCACAATTCATACCCTCATGTATTTTCTAAAATGAATAATGAAATTTATTTCTTAAGTGACACCTTTAAAAAGAACATATTATATCTTCAATTGACAATGCTGAAATCAGACTTAACAATACTAAGTTACATTGTACACAAGCAAATCCATTTTTAGCTCACCTAAGCTAAAAGCTCAAGTGAGCTATTCTGATCACCCGTATTCCGGCGTCCGTCCGTCTTTCCATCTGTAAACTTTTAACATTTTTTACTTCTCAAAAACCACTGGGCCAATTTCAACCAAAGTTGGCACAAAACAACCTTAGGTAAAAGGAATTCTAAATTGTTAAAATAAAGGGCCAGGCCACCTTCCAAGGGGAGATAATCAATAAGAGGTAAAAATAGGGTAGGGTCATTAAAAAATCTTCTCAAGAACCACTGGGCCAGAAAAGATGAAATTTATAGATAAGCTTTAATAGGTAGTGCAGATTCTAAATTGTTAAAATCATGGCCCCAGGGGGTTGGATGGGGCCACAATAGGGGATCAAAGTTTTACATACAAATATATAGGAAAAATCTTTAAAAATCTTCTCAAGAACCACTGAGCAAGGAAAGCTGAGATTTATATGAAAGCTTCCTGATATAGTGCAGACTCTAAATTGTTAAAATCATGGCCCCAGGGGGTTGGATGGGGCCACAATAGGGGATCAAAGTTTTACATACAAATATATAGGAAAAATCTTCTCAAGAACCACTGAGCAAGGAAAGCTGAGATTTATATGAAAGCTTCCTGATATAGTTCAGATTCTAAATTGTTAAAATCATGGCCCCAGGGGGTTGGATGGGGCCACAATAGGGGATCAAAGTTTTACATACAAATATATAGGGAAAATCTTTAAAATATTCTCCTCAAGAACCATTGGACCAAAGAAGTTCACATTTACATGAAAGCTTTCTGACATAGTGTAGATTCAAGTTTGCAAAAACCATGGCCTCCAGGGGTAGGTTTGGGGCCATAATAGGGACTGCGGTTTTACATGCAAATATATATGAAAAGTCTTCTGATATGGACCAAGGTGACTCAGGTGAGCGATGTGGCCCATGGGCCTCTTGTTAATCTGATCTTATACCCAGACTGATAGCAGTTTTAGAGATTCAGTCATGTGATTCTGTGATTGAACTAGAGGATCAACAAAAGACTGTGAAAAGTAGCTGTTAAATATATTTGAATATATATACATTTGTAGGTAAGACACTTCAGAGGAAGGCCAAAAACACTCTGAATAAGAACAGCACTCACCCTGATAGTTAGGACTTCTCATAGTTACTTAGAAGCTCTTAGTCTAGCTGTCTTGAGACACCACAGTGTTACATCAGAACATTTACCAGGACAGTATTCAGTCTGGCAAGCTAAATATCTCCTCACAATCTAGAAACAAGTCCATCTATATAATGACAACTCTCAGTCAGACAGGCACAGTTCCTCCTCATAATCAGACAGACAAGACACCTCACATAATCAGACAAACACAGTACCTCCTCATAATCAGACAGATACGGCACCTCCTCATAATATAGAAACAAGTCTATCTATATAATATCAGCTCTCGGTCTGACAGGCACGGTGCCTCCTCATAATCTAGAAACAAGCACAACTATATAATGACAGCTCTCAGTCAGACAAACACGGTACCTTCTCATAATCAGACACAACACCTCCTCATAATCAGACAAACACAGTACTTCTTATGATATAGAAACAAGTCTATCTATATAATATCAGCTCTCAATCACACAGACAGGGTACCTCCTCATAATCAGACAGATACGGCAGCTCCTCATGATCAGAAAGACACAGTACCTCCTCATGATCAGAAAGACACAGTACCTCATAATCAGACAGACACGGTACCTCCTCATAATCAGACAGGCACAGTACCTCCTCATAATCAAAACAGAGGTTCATTGATGTATTAAGACACAGCTCTCAGCTTAATAGGCATGGTACCTCCTCACAATCAGGGCAGATAACTCCATTTGTATTAGGACAAATTTGTTAGAGGCATTGATTTTTATATCCACTTTGATTTTTAATTGAGTTCTCTATAGCAGAACTTGTAGGCATCATTTTCTCCTGTTTTGTAGCAAGACAACAAGATCAATCTCCAAGCAGCATTCAGCTGAAGAAGAGGCATTTCAGAAAGGGTGGGTATTCAGAGTTTTGTAAGATCTGATATTAAAGTTAAGCAAGTAAGGAAATCCATACACTTTTAATTATTCTGTTAAAAATTTTAGGAAAACAATATAGATTCATGATGTTTGTGTATTGAATACTGATACATGCAGATAGCTTGTACTCACATGATGTTTTGGACATTTCTCCCCCCCCCCCCCCCCCCCCCCCCCCCCCCCCCCCCTTCCATAATTCTTGCATTATTGTTGGTGATTTGTCTCTGGTAGATTTGAACAGGGGTACAAGGCACAGATCACCGGTCAGTTGAAGCAGCTGAGGGATCAGCAGAACTCCATTACGGACACTCTAGATGAAATCCGAGACAAGTGTGAGGAGGCAGAGGAAGGAGATACACAGGAAATGTCAGTGCCTAGGAACTCTGGGAAAATTTCTGTTGTTTACAGTGTAGCTAAATTTGCAAGTAAACCTTCAGCTGAAGTTAGTTTGAACCTCTCTGATCCAACATGTTTGCTATTTGTTGATCTATATATTTTAATATGGGTAGGTTTTCCCCATTAGGACAGGTAATTTGACTGCCATAACCAAGACTTGACCTGACCAAATGTACATGAGCATTTTGATAATGGTAGAGTTGATTTAGGCCAGTTTTGGTCCTCATCAGAAATTTGAAGTCTAAAAAAAGTTTATGTAGTTAAATCAGGTTAAACTTTTCAAAGGATCTGCATTTGAAAATTAATATGAGATCATCTATATGATAAATTGTTACTCCACTGGTCAAGATTAGGCCAAAGCAGACACTGTTAGGGGACTATGAATTGTAAGGATTAACGGGATAACGAGTTGGTATGTAAGTATATGTATATCCTATAAGGTTATACATTGTACATCCATCAAGTTCTGAAAAGTGGAAAGTGTAATTTAGTTCAAGCTTAGATCACTTTCCCAATATACTTCTTGAAATAAAGTTTTAGCTCAATTTCCAAGGATTAACCTACATGTATGAACTTTTCTAAGATAATTCACAAATGATTGTCTCAGATTTTTTAAAAAAAAAAAAAAAAAAAAAAATTCATTATACCTTTCTGATATTTCAATGACAGATTGACTAACTGTGCCATAATGTTGGAATGATAAAATGTATGGGTATAAGCTTGTGAAAATGTTTTGGAATTAGAGATGACTGATTTTTTTGCTGTTGCATTTTTTAATCCCTGATGAGATGCTGTAAAATATTGCTGAGGGGTATACCTCTGTAAATAATTAACTGAATCTTATTTCAATTTTTAAGGGGTTTGGGTCGGTGCATCGTCGGATACCCACGCCTAATCTTGTCTAGAAGACGAGAAGTCTAGAAGACGAGATCAGCCATGGATATCTGACGATGGGTTTGGTGAACATGTATATGAAATAATGAATGAGAGTTCAGAGGAAGATGACTAGTCAGCATGGTAGTCTCTGGGCTTCATGATCTTTTGTATAAATGTGTACCGATAGCTTTAATTTAACATTTTGGGTACCGATAGCTTTAATTTAACATTTTGTGTACCGATAGCTTTAATTTAACATTTTGTGTACCGATAGCTTTAATTTAACATTTTGGGATTTTTGGCAGATACTTTTATGATATAATCATGAAGTTGTATTTGTAAATAAATATTTGGAAATCCCAAACAAGAAAACAGTGTACCTAACTACGAGTAATATTTTATTTGTAGAAGTTTGCTATTTTCATGGTTTTGTGTTTTATAGAAGCCTACGTGACACAATCGTGTCCAAGGTCTGGGAGCACATACCCGAGTGGGGCACGGCCAGTAAAAACCTCCGCTTGGCCACCGTCGTCTTCTTCCTGTTCTTGGCGGCGGTCAGCATAATCCTGTCCTTCCTCCCGGTAGGGTATGCAGCAGTACAGGTGTACCCAGAGTACCACCATGTCAACAGTCCACCTGTCTGATCCAGTGCTGGAGCACTAAACCATCAGAACCCCTCATCTAGAGCACATGTTATCTCTTGAGAGCAATCGTATTCATGTTTTTTCCCCATATTTATATTTTATTTAGAAACTCTCCTACAAAACTTTATTTTTGTTTTGTTTTTTTTCCCCTTTCTATAAACAGATTGGTAGTACTGTGGATTTAAACAGGCACCTGTATTTACTGTGTGCTACGATATGATTTCAGTTCATAAAAGACTACAGAATGTCCATTGTTGATTTGTACAGAGTGTAATTGGGAATTTCAAGCTGTAACGATATACTGAACAGTGGGTAGTACAATAAATGTGTAACATATCATTTATAATAAATGAGGATGAATTGTTTTCTTCATGAACTGATTGATTTTTTAAGTGAGGTTATATGACTTGTTGTGTACATTTTACAATGTGATGATCCTTTATGGACCCTAGTATGGGTCCTGTCATATCAGTCTGTGTTTTCATATACCAACAGAATATACTCCTTAAATCTCCTAATGGTGTATGAGTTGGCCATCTTTAATTTTTTTTATGCAACAATTTTTTTTTCTCCAAAGAATAATATTTAGCTAGCAATAGATTGTCAAAGATCTTTATTTTTATCAATATTATTCAAATTTATATGCAAAATCTTATTTTCAAAAGAATTAATACTTCGGTCAATAATCTCTTTTGTGTTGTATGTTTAAATTCAACTGACATAGCAATAAAGAGAATCATAACACTCATACATATATGTATTTATGTGTGTTTGTAACACCTATACATATTAAATTGTGTTCTGCCGTTACGTCACTCGGTGGGTACTATTCCTGGTAGGAGTTGCAGCTATCTGGTTTATATACATGTGTGTCTGACTAGAATGCAGACACATCTAGAAAATCATGAGAAAGGGACATTTTGAAATACATGTATATTTTTTATTGTAAATTTAGATAAAAAGAATTATAATAATACTTTCTGTATATTCACGAAAAGTGTACCTGAGTGAATTTGAGAAGTTGTTAATTTATATGAATTTCTTGCACCGTGAGGCAGAATTGATGCTGTTGTTTATATTATAAGACAGTGGCATTTTAATTTTTCTATACTCAAGATGTTCATGATTTTTTATAGTTGGGTAATTAAATTATACACTTTTTTCGTGATTTAAATCAAGATATATGACCATTTTATGTTTTAAGAAGCGTTTTAGAGGAGCAGGCATCTTAATATTATGTGTACATACACGTGTGTAGTAATATATCGATGTTTTAAATGTTACAAAAGTTTTAAGTTATTGTTAGTTGTGTTGATCAGCCACACACGCAGTGTACTTTTCAATGAAATACGAGTTTTCATTCATTAAAAATGTCGTTGAATAAAATGTTTGTTGACACTACGATCTCTTTCATTTTTGGCTCACCTGAGCTATAAAACCTGTTGTCTGTCTGTCTGTCTGTAAACTACACATTTTCAACTTCTCAAGAACCACTAGGCCAGTTTCAACCAACTTAGTAATGAATGTCCATCAGTACATGTAAAAGGTATTACAAATTCTTCAAATGAAGGGTCTTCCCACTTCCCAGGGGAGAAAGTAAAGAAAAAAGATTCTATTGAAGGTAGCTCATTACACCAAAATTTTATTTAATGGCTCGTTGATACACTTCTTATGAAGTATGATTTTCCCCTGGAATAATATGAGATTCTGGAGTCCAAATTTCGCTGTGATTTGGTGCATGATATGAATATCGAATAAATCATGCCTAAAAGATTCAGATATAAACGTTCTGATAAAAAAAATATATATATGAAAATTGAAAACGCTATTTGCTGATAATTGTTAAATCCACGGGTAAATTCTTCCAAAAAAAAAACCTGTCAGAAAAGATAAATATCGAATAAATTTATTATAAAAGGAAATTGAAACATGGTCACATCAGAGGTGGGATCAGGTGCCTAGAAGGAGCAAGCGTCCCCTGTCGACTGGTCCCATTCTCCGTGAGCCCTATATCTTTATCAGGTAAACGGAGTTATCCGAAGTCAAAATCAGTCCGCCAAGAACGGTCTAACAACCTGAATGAAACGCGTAAAACAGCATTTGACCCAATGATGGGTTGTATTTTCAAACTACATCGTTATAACGATCATAAGGGAGATAATTTGAAAATCCTCTTCACAAGAACAAGTTGATGATTGGTATACAATCACCCGCAGGTAGTGCTGATTCAAGTTTGTCTGAATCACGAAAATGGGAGGTAGGATGGGGCAAATTCAAGTGATCAGTTGATCAAATTCGATTTTTGACTTGAAGTTTTATTTTACACAAAATGTAAAATCATTGTGGAAATCTTTTAAACTTGACCACACACAAGTATCTAGGAAGTTGTACATATGTAAAAGCAAAGCCACGAGGACAAATTTTATGTACATGTTATGCAGATGGATTATTTTTTATGCTCTAAAGTCATGCTTGAAATGATATGTGGGAATAATGATATCTCGATCATATCAATTCTAAATTTTAAAATGTAGGAGAAATTTTTTATTTATTTATTTATTTTTTTTATTATTATCTATTCAAATTTTGGACATGCTCTGTGCACTCTTGGGTCGTCTCTTCGATCGGTTTCTTCTGTGACGGGAAGGATGGGGAAACCTCAGTTTTGGTATGGCAATCCGGTAGTCCATCAACCCTCCTGACAAGTGTTTCCGTAAAAATGGATCCTCCAAGAGCACTTTAATGTCTCGCTCCAGCATTCGGCGTTGGTTTGATACCTTCCGTCTTTTACGAGTTCGAGGCTGGTCTACCACAAGTTTTAGAAATTCACACTTACATTTTTTTAACTCGAAGCAATACTTGTTTCGGGTACCCGTGTCGTTAGAGTCTGCAGAAGATTGTGTATTGTATAACTTACTTACACTGTATGCCTTTTTAAGTTCGGGTTTGCATACAGCTGAGTCCTTGTGTTTCTTTCTCACTGTGACGTCATTTGAATCCATGTTCAATTCTCCTGATCTTGTTTTGGATTTTCTAGTTGAGGGTCGAGGATATCTTTTATTTATCGTTGATGATGTCACTTCCGCTTTCTGTCGATTCCCGCTGTGATTGCCTTCAACGTTACTTTTTATTGTCACTTTCTTGACAACTTTAGTTTTGATTTCGTTATTAGAGTTATTGTGTTGATTGGGTATTGTGGTGGACTCGATACTTGGGTCTATATTTATTACTTCTGCGCTGTTGTTTTTCTGGGATGTCAAGAGTCCAACTTTTTCTCGAATGAAGGGTGTATCGGAATTGACGAAGACTTCAACTTGATCATCCTCAGAATTCGAAGCACTCGCCGTGGAGTCCTCGCTAGAACTGCGACTTGATTTGCACGATTCCTTGTCATCATTAAAGGGGCGTGGTTTCTCATCGGAAGTCTGTGTAGAGGTGTTTTTGTCATTCTCGGGAATGCTGGGTAACAACTCCTGCGTGTGTATCTTCTGCAAAATTAAAATAATTTACTTCTTATCTATATCAAAAGGAATGTTGTTATTGAAAATATTTACTTTATCTTGATTTCCTAGAACTTGATAAAAGCAATTCAACATAGTATTAGACTGAAAATAAGAGCTAAAAATATCATTGGATTTATATAATACATGCATTGTTTAGCGTTTCATGAAAATTATGACAGCGTGAAGGTTGAGTTCCTACCCTCATGTATTTTCAATAAGATGTACTATATTTTTATCAAGACCCATTGATATTCACTTTGTTCACAACAGCATCGCATTCAATTTCATGAGGAAATGACTACGATTATAATTAGAAAAAAATATCCAAGGCAAAAGCATTGGTAATGTAAATATTTATCAATGGACGAGAGTTTGTGGATCATTTCATTCAACGAACTTGATACGTGGAATTCGCCCTGAATGTTTATGGATGGTACACATTTTTTATAGCATAAAAGGGTGGAAATAAATATCGTTGTAAAATAAGAAGGAAAAAATCGTGGTCGAGTGCCTATATACTAAACAGTGTTCAGCAGTCCATTCAAAAAACGTCCGACCACTACGACTAGTATTCAATGACGTCTATAACATATAACATTTCCTTGCACAATTTATGAAAATATGGTTAAAATTATGTACTTATCGTATGTTTGTCTTTAGATATATCACGAATTTACACTTTAAAGAGGTGCAGCATTATACGAATTGTAAAAAGTACTTTTGGTCGTAATTTTTGAGACGTTTTGTAAAATGGGGTCCAGTCCCTTTTCTATTTGTTTTATAAAGTAAGCGAAGTATACATGAATATGTTATCAGTTACTGTATTTAATAGGGATCAGTGGCAATTATAGTCATTGTATCTACAATGTTTAAAAATAACAGCTATATCTATAAATAAAAATATGCTGCATCAAGTTTTGAGCTCGGCGATAATTTTTGCTGATGGATGAAGATTCCTTATTGTTTATAGGCGAGTAAATACAGTCTGTACATGCAGTTAATGGTGTAATGCACAGAGACAAAAACATACATGTACCTCTAGTTTACTCGGGTGACCTATTGCAATATTGGTTGTCGTGCGTTAACAATTGAACATTTTTTTAAACTTCTTGATAACTGTCATTCCGATTCTTTTCAAATTTGGCGTGAAGCATCTTTGAGACAAGGGGAACATAAATTGTAAATTTCAGGACTCCAGTACCCATGGGGCCAAAATTGACCAATTTTCAAAAATCTTCTCGAGAACCGCACACGTGTAAGAAAAACTAAATGTTTAGTGATGTAGAGCAGGAAAGCCTTTACCAAAATTGTAAATTTCATGATTTGCGGGGTAGGGGTTCTGACCCAGGGATGGGGATAAACTTGGTATATAGTGTTATGCGTCCCCAGACCCCCTGCCTCGGTAATATTCGAACCCAAGCTACGCCTATGCATAGTTATGTAGAACCGGAAGGCCTCTACAAAATTGTAAATTTCCTGATCCTCGGGGTAGGGGTTCTGACCTATATAGTGTTAATGTGTAACCACTTAAATAACATCTTCTTTGGTGCTATTGATACTACATATGACTATTGAAACTAAATGGAGAATTAGAAAAAGCAGGTAGTCCTTTACCAAAATTGTAAATTTGATGATCCCCGGGATAGGGGTTCTGATCCCAGGGTGGGGCCAAACTTAGTTTATAGTATTTAAGTGCAAGTTTGCTGATACTGTATAAAATCTAAATGTATACTTTTAAAAGAATAGCAGAAAAGGGTGTAAAAAATGGTGAATTTCACAACCCAAGGTTTTGACTATAGGATGGGCCTAAAGTAGTCATATCTTTTGATGTTTTATAATGTTAATACACCTATTATATTATGTAAAACCTTTCATCAGCGTATGCACTTTTGAAGGCAGTGAAGTTTTAAGAAAACATCTTGTTTTTTACTGTTGCTGAACATTAGAATTTAGCTTAGATATTCAGAACAAAATTTTTGTTCTAGATTTCATAACCCTTGGGAGTAGTGATACTTTTTGACTAGTACTCAGGTGACCGATAAGGCCTGTGGGAGTAGTGCTACTTTTTTACTAGTACTCAGGTGAGCGATAAGGCCTGTGGGCCTCTTGTTTAATTACCTGTTTCTTTCTGACGTGCAGCAGAATAATGAGGACGGTTATGACGATGACGATGACAACACCACTGATGACAGATGCAGCAACGATGATATCTGACGATAAGAATTTCAATGATATATGACGATAAGAATTTCAATGATATCTGACAATAAGAATTTCAATGATATCTGACGATAAGAATTTCAATGATATCTGACAATAAGAATTTCAATGATATCTGACAATAAGAATTTCAATGATATCTGACGATAAGAATTTCAAAAGATTCAACATGATTTTAAAATTACTTGTAAATGAATTGCATTCTTAACTTCTTGCAGTTCTACGTGCTATGTAATATGTTTTGCAGTTTAATCCTTTACTAGTAGATGTATATATTTTTTTTTTGTAATGTGTAATCAAGCTCAAAAATGTACGGTTAGTCAAAGCAGACACAAGTTATAAATGGAAGGGTCATTTTCTGCGTGTTGGGTCAATATCGATATCTATGTACGTTTATATTATATCATATTATATATATATATATATATATATATATATATATATATATATAATATATCTCGTGCATTTCGGTAATCAGATCTGCATATGTGGGCGGGGTCGGTATATGTGTGTGCATTGGCGGAGCTGGTATACTACCTGTAAATACTCCTCAGGGTGGGGTCGGTATAGATATATGCGTGGAGCCATATTTTAACGATGAAGCAACTGCAAACCCACTCACAGTGGATGCAAACACACACTCACAATAATCAGTGACTAATAACTATATTACATGCATTAGTATCCTGGAGATTCAGCTCTGTCTGCGGCGTAAAATGTATCACGTGCTTCCAAAAATTATGCGAGTTTTTGTTCGAAAATCAAATTGAAATTCTGAATGTTGATGGCACCGCCCACCTGAATTACGGGGCATTTTCGTAAGAATTTAGTTTCTCACGCTATTTAGATCTACGTGTATTCTATTTTACATTTTTTTTTTTACATTTCCTGTACATGCAACTTTATGACCAGGACTTACCTTCACTGTCCATTGATTATAGTGACTGGTACTCTCTGTTCATTGATTATATTGACCGGTACTCTCTGTCCATTGATTATATTGACCGGTACTCGCTGTCCACTGATTATAGTGACCGGTACTCTCTGTCCACTGATTGTAGTGACCGGTACTCTCTGTTCACTGATTATAGTGACCGGTACTCTCTGTCCATTGATTATAGTGACCGGTACTCTCTGTCCATTGATTATAGTGACAGGTAGCCTCTGACCATTGATTATATTGACCGGTAGTGGATAAGGTTAATACATATCTCAACACGTCGACAAAATGCGCGTAATTGTCGATAAACAATTTCTCTCAATTTCTCTCATTTATGCGGAACGGTGGTTTTCAGTATAGATCAGAGATTTCAAAACGCGTGTTGAATGAGTTCCTTTAACAAGTTTTCTTTACTTAAAATCAATGTTATCAATCAAGACTGTGGCAAAAAAAGTAGAAACTATATGACTATCATATTGATATGGTTTCTACTTTTGTATGATAAAATCCACTTTATCAATTCTAATTAAAAACCATTTATACTACCCAGAATTATCTCTTGTACAAAGAACGCGTCTTCCTTGTGAAGGACAAATTATCTCTCTTTGTACAGTTCAATATTACTTCCGGGCTATACGTATATAATGCACATCGTTTCCTTGTACATATAGGCCCTAGAATCTTTTTTTTTTTTAGTAAAATGACACTTGCTCTGGGCAGTTTTCCTTTAAATGTATTTATATTCCCACATGAGTGGTTTCCTCATTTGTGTCACAAAAATCACACTGATATCACAACGTCCGCTGTTGTATCTTGCTGACTCCCACATACAGGGAAATGCAATAAATAAAATTACAAGCCTGAAGGATGTAAATATAAAATATATATGTAGATATCGGTTAACACCCGATCACCAAATTGTATATCAATGGGACGACTTCGGTACACACCCGAGTTAAATTGTAGTAAGATAAATATTCCAGTGTTCTTTCTTACTCCCGTGTAGAATACTAATTTTACCGATCACATCCATCGTTTGAAAAATGCGCGGTACCCTTGCTAGACCTACCATGTAGTGCTACCACGCTATACCCTCATGCAAATATCAAAATACGTCATATAAGAGTTGATACTCTCTCCGTTCGACTGGAGCTTGGGTAGCCCGAGTTCGTACTCGGGTGTGAACCGAAGTTTCCCATAGACAGTGACTTTTCCTTCTTAAAGCGTCTGGTGTTAAAAGTGAAAGTCACGGGTCATTCGGACATGACTTAAAAACGGGGACGTGTCAAAGTAGGCGTTAGATAACGAATCCTCGCTGTCACGGCACCGAGCTCCATAGGTCAAAATGTACAATTATGTAGTTCATTTACAACTGGAGACGTCTCTTTATCAACTGAAACATTCTCCATTGCGGCGTAAAACAGTAATCAAGTGATTTTCTAACTTACTTGAAACAGAGAAAACAGTAACTTGATCTTTAAACAGCGATAATCAAAGTAATAATCTAATAAGGGAGGTCAAAGTCATGGTCTAATGAAGGAAGTCAAGGTTAAGTCTAATGACGGGAATCTTTTGTCCTACTTTAAGAAACCTGTTTACATAATACGACTCAACACAAAGAATTGTTAAATGTCTCAAAGTTTGGCTGGGTATCCACTAATCATTGAAACAGGAAAAAGATTAATGACCATTGTTCGTTAAAATATTTTTCGTCCACAAAAATATTCAAAAACTATTGACAAGGTCAAGGTTGCTAGTCATAGAGATATACATGTAGCACGGCTCATTCACTGAATCTTTCGAAATTGACATTGTTTTCATCATGCAATAAAGACATGTTTGTTGCAAACTAGTTCGATCCGGTTTTCTAGTACCACCTGTCTGCCAAAATCATTATTAAATATGGAGTGTCATCAAGGTCAAAGAGTGCATTGGCTGTTCCAATTAACGTAACAATTAAATGGGTCAACCATATGATACATATTAGATCTTAATTCTAGTTTATATTTTTAAATAATGCATAAAAATGTGAATATAAACAATAAAATGTCTTTCTTTGTTGTTTCATTGGGTGATGAAGGCAACAATCATTGCAGAAAAATTTGCCTAACTGCTTACGCGGGGTATATATGCATTTTTTCGGCAATGCTAGCTACCTTCATCACCCGATGAAACAACCAAGAAAGCATTTTATTGTTTAATCAACAAAGATTGTGTATACGTTTACGTGAAGGTATTTGTATGATAAAAGTCTCTGATAATTCGTACTAGAGGAATCATTAGATGTACACAACAGGGTTTTCATAACTTTCACTCACGAGCGAATGGCAGGGTGATTTATCTGCACAGGCCATGGAGACAGAAATAACTTTATTTGTTGACATTGACGATCGTTTGATATGTCTGTCTGTCTCTTTTTCCACAACTTTGAACTAGGTATAACCAGTTTATACACACAGGCACCTGACCTTTGAACTCACATTGCATGGGCATTAAGTGGTGTTAACCCGTGTAACTAAACTGTACAACTAAAGAGTTAATAAAAGTGCAAGACGGCATTTGAAAAGAAAAAGTGGATATAGCAGACCAGACATACAATTCACGAATTTACAGGAAATATGTTAATCACAATAAAATAAAGGGAGTGGATCAAAGGGAGTGTGGGTCTAAACGTCAGTGACCATTTTCACAAAAATTGTCTCTGTCTCATACATGTATTCATCTGAGTGCAACTTTGCCCCGAGTAAGAATAGAGTTTCATCACAAATTTATATACTTACTTTTGCTCATTCAAAAATATGTGAGCAAAGGATATTTAAAAGAATTACCATATTTTAAAATTTTCATCTTAATAGGAATTTTTTTTTTTGGTGAAAAGGACCGCAGGTGCTTGTGGCCGTGTATGGAATTACATTAAAATAACACGTATTTCACTCGAGAGGTAGCTGGTGGCGATACTTCGCTGCATCAAAAGTACTGAACAACATACACAGAACAACTTAGTTTTGTTGTGTTTTATGTACTTATACTCCCAATATATAATAAGTTAACTATGCATACATCTCCAGATCGTCTACAAACATGAAATAAAATGCCATTGATATGTAGAAATAAAAAAACGTAACTAATGAAACAAAAAAGTTAAGAAATAAAATCAACGAAATTCACAATCGTCCGTAGTGTCCCTTTAAAGCTCAGTCGTTGATCATTCTCTGCTTGCCCATATTTAAACCGGCTTGACTTGCGCCCTTGTTACTTCCGTATTGTAAGGAAATGACATTCCTTCCTTCTCTAAGCTGATCCTCCGAAAACTCCCGAGATTGTTTTTCGGCCATTTTCGGACCCAGTGTTGGTCCAGTATAATCTTCTCGTGTCTGGGCCTATCAATTATAAACGAGTTATCTCGTTAGAAACAAATTTTAGAAATATATGAAACATCGTTCTACAGTCCTCTAGGTACATGTAATTTACTTGTATCTATTTCTAATTACAGTGAAAACTGCCTAATCCGACACCTGTAGAGTCCGTTTCACTGGGCAATGCTAAAAATTTATTGTCATTCTCAAATTCCTATTTTTATTGTGTTTACGCTGTTCATTTTGTTTCCCAGAGCAGTTGGATTAGACAGGCTTCACTGTACCTCCATGTAAAATTGATGGATATTATTATACTAAGACACTTTAGTGTCACATGTATAGACAGTAAAACACGCTTATAGCGAAGTCCTGGGGACGAACAATTCTGATTCGTTATAAACGTAATTTGTTATCCTTTGAGTTCATTCTGTTGGGAATGAAAATAACTTCGCTTTAAACGTGAATTCATTAAAAGCGTGTTCGCTGTAGCCGTGATTTACTGTATCCTGCATGCAATACAATCGTCAAGTCTCTATGTACTTTTAATCAAATGGGTATATACATGTACGTGTATATTAACGTACCACTCGTCCCAGGGCGTGGATACAGAGCGTGACTTGAGGAATGTTTTTCCTCTCCCAGAGGTCCACCGTCTGAAACACCTCGTTAACAGGGACGCCGTATTTTTTGGCCGCTTCCTGGAAACGCTCGATGTTCTGCATGAGTGCGAATCCCCCACCCTTCTTGTCGATTTTCTTTATGCATCCGGGCATAAGTTTATTCATCAAACTGCATGAAGTGAAAAATAGAAACATAAAAACACAGGAATAGTACGGTACTGTGATATTTTTCTTCTTTTTTTTCCCCCTTTTATAGCATAGCTATGTCAAAAGTAATCCGAGATTCCTCTGACTCTTTAACCCCGCTTTTATATTGTGACGTGTATGTCACCAATCTCTCACCAGAGGGCGTATTACGCTGCGCTACAACACCTCTGTCAACGTCTAAATGTCAAGATTCTTGGCAAAACTTACCTATACCTATAGCATCATGGAAAATAATTTTATAAGTTTAAGTGTTATGCTTTAAATCTTAAAGTAGGTTAACAAAAACAACGAATTCCATGATTATACTAGTATTATTGAATGAATATTAAATTTATATAAACCTTCTAATTCGCTCAGGTGTCTCATATTTACCATCTTTTGATTTTAAAAAATTCAGAGAAGTGTTTGATTTGCTCAGATATTATCATTACAGTTCGATATGCTAAGTTAGTTTTTGTACATTTTGATATAACTTTTTAGACGTTGACAGAGGTATTAGTGGAGCGTAGCGGGAACGATAACTCTGGATAGAGATTGGTATGTCACAATATAAAAGCGGGGGTAAGAGTAAGAGGAGTCTCGCATTATGTCAAAAGGAGTTTTATATATATATATATATATATATATATATATATATATATATATATATGAGAGAGAGAGAGAGAGAGAGAGAGAGAGAGAGAGAGAGAGAGAGAGAGAGATGGGGAGAGTTCTACGGGTAAACCTACTTGCACAGGATAATGCCATCCCTGAGTACATCCTCGTATGGTGTTTTTCTGTCCACGGGTTCTCCTAGATTGGCCTCAACCCAATCCAGGGCCTGTGCCTCCAATGCTTTGTCTCTCTGGAATCAGAAGGAAAACCAATTTAGTTATCGGTATATTGCTTGCATTCCCTGATCTATCAGCACGGTACAGCTGTAATCCCATCTTCTAATTACAGATAACCAAGGTCACGTGGTAAGAACAACCGCACTGGCACCCTAGTCACTACTCAGACTCAGAGCTAAATGTGAATGTTTTAGTATTGCTTAAAAATCATATTTACCACAAATTTTATGCATGCAACAACCTTTAATTTTGCATTATTCACGCATCTTTGATTGAAAATTCAATGGAAATACATTATCCCAAAATTGAACTCCTTCACAAACGTCTTTTTATTGGTGCATTTCATAGATCATGACCTATTTACGTTGTAGTTTGATCAAATAATAGAAAATTACACGTAGTTATTAACACAGTGAAATCTTGCTTCATTTGATGTGTCCAAAATCTGGGTTATCCTACAACTCTAAACCGCCACGACAGACTGAAGTCGTTAAAACGGGTAGTGACAGCTCCATCGCCAAACGCTCGGCATCAGGTGTGAATATCACGGGTCCTCGGAGATGATGTCTCGTGTCACAGTAGGTGTGGCACGCTAAAGAACCCTCACTGCTCAATGGCTGTAAGCGCCGAGCATAAGCCTAAATTTAAAGCCTTTCACCGGTCTTGGTGACGTCTCCATATGAGTGGGAAATTCTCTAGAGGGACGTCAAACAAGATACAATCCGGTGACTTTTAATTAGACGGAGTACCCCCAGGGCCGTAAATTACATGGAGGCGGAGGAGGCAGCTGCCTCCTCCAACTTTTGAGCCAAAAAAAATTAAAATTTAAAGTTCATTAGAATTTATGTTGTTTCCAATAACTAAGAACATGATACCTCCCTTAAAAAGCATTCCAAATCTTTCTTTTAGAATGAGTTAGTCAAGGAACATCTTAGAAGGCCCTAGAATCAAGGATTTTGCACGAAACGTGTTCAGTGTGCACAAAATGTGCTCAGCGTCTGGGGGCCTGGGCGGCCCCCAGACCCCCGCCTAATTTCCTGCCTCCTCCAAATTGAAGGTTAATTTACGGCCCTGACCCCGGGTGTATAAAGTGTTTAATTAAATGGAGTGACTGGGGTTCTAGAAAATAAAACTAATGGAATGGCGTTGTCAAGAAATGGATATATGAAATCTAATTCCGAACGTACAAAGTAAGGGAAAAAAATTATACACGCCATTATCTAAAATTTGAAAATATGCAATCATTACAATGTATTGATATAATGAAAGAAGCCCCCACCCTTACCCCCGCGTGACAGCGTGCGAGTAAGAGAGAAAGAAAAGAGAGATAGAAAGAAGGTTACAAGTTTCCGAACAAATTACTTTGTAGTTTGCTAGCTATAATTAAATTGTATAAGTACGTACTCGTCGTTTGGATTCTTTGTTCAAATAGAAAGTCAAAACGCTGGATTGCTTTAGTGGCCTCTCACTCAACCCTTGAACACAAACGCCCATTAAGTAAATATAAAAAAAGAATTAAGCCGTGCTTCAAACACTCCAAGTTTTGTGTTTTATGATTGTATAGATTACATCACGTGTAGAGTAACTTACACAAATTATCAGCCCCGCCCATCCTGTTTTATTTTTCTATAACACAATCATATAATTATTCATTCCGCAGGAGATACAACGTCTCTTTTGATCCGCGCATACCTGCTCGTTAGTACATTGTACATGTACAGTCGGCTACTCTATAATCACGTGGTCACTGACCCAACCACTATATAATATTTCCTCCCCGTGAACGGACAGTGCCCTGAAGTGCTACCACAAAATATTTATCCAGCTGAGTTTAGGTTTGTTCATTGTTTTGACAAGATCTATAAGATAAAAGACAGCTAAGTATATAGTGAACACTTCTGATACACCAACAGCAATATTTCGCCTTCATGCATAAACAAACGACATGCAGAATTGGATATTAATCAAAGGATTATATACACATGTATTCAGACGGCTCCTGACTTATCTGTCTGGCGCGGGCCCCGCTAGGATTCACAATGAACAGGAGTACTGGGCTTACAATGGGCCCCAGATACCCCAAGGTACTTTGAAGTTTATCAAAGAGACACTTTTATGAATAGTATGCCCCCAATTGCAAGAATTAAACATAATCAATGTTGGTAATAACTTTACTTTGACCTTTATGGGTGACCTTGAATAGCCATAACTATCCTTTTGGTTACCACAAAAGTATTCACAATCTTGTACACCTCAAATAAAGTTAGGGCCAGAATTAAAGGTTCAGGCAGACCGACCCCCTCCACCGGTCTTCCATATCGGTAGCCTGATTAGTCTTACTGATCGTTGCATTCAGTTAATGATTCTATATACATGTTTTTACTTATTGAATGAAAGCAAGTCACTGCAGGATGGGAAAAACTGTCATGCATTTCTTGGTCAAAGATCGCACGAGTTCCTCCAACCCCGACCAGCGTCCTTCACATGCCGTAATCCATCGAGAAATTCAATTGTCTCCGGCCACGCACGGAGTGTGACCTCAATTGTCTCCGGTCACGCACGGAGTGTGACCTCAGTAAGCCTCAAAAAGTGTGAAATCTATAGCCGTGCACTCCAAAACTATTTTGTCCTACTTAAGCAGATCAGTCGGATATATTTCGATTGTGTTGATCTGAATAAAGATGACAAAATTAAAGAGACCCTCTAGTGGTGAGGATCAGAGAGAGGATACTGTACAACGAAATGTTAATGTATTATTTGTTTGCTTTCCTTCAGGAGGGAAGGGGTGGGGGTTGAAACGTGTATAAACCTAGTGGTAAGCGCTATCGTGATTTGAAACTTATTTACATTTCGTGTCGATGGTTGTAGTTTTCCTTCGTGTCGATGGTTGCAGTTTTCCGTTGGCTGTAATTGTACAAAGACTTTCTGTGCAATAGTGAATACAAAGACGACCCTGGGAAACTTTCCGTGGATGACAATGGAGTGTGGTTTTGTTTTTAGTATTGGGAGAAAGAGGGATATTAGTAGAGTAGGAAATCAAACAATAAGCGCGTCTTACAAACTTTACTACAATGCTAAACTTTCCTACAATGCTAAACTTTCCTGTACAATGTCTGCTAAACTTTCCTATACAATGCCTGCTAAACTTTCCTACAATGCTAAACTTTCCTGTACAATGTCTGCTAAACTTTCCTACAATGCTAAACTTTCCTATACAATGCCTGCTAAACTTTCCTACAATGCTAAACTTTCCTATACAATACCTGCTAAACTTTCCTACAATGCTAAACTTTCCTATACAATGCCTGCTAAACTTTCCTACAATGCTAAACTTTCCTATACAATACCTGCTAAACTTTCCTACAATGCTAAACTTTCCTATACAATGCCTGCTAAACTTTCCTACAATGCTAAACTTTCCTGTACAATGTCTGCTAAACTTTCCTATACAATGCCTGCTAAACTTTCCTACAATGCTAAACTTTCCTATACAATGCCTGCTAAACTTTCCTATACAATGCCTGCTTAACTTTCCTACAATGCTAAACTTTCCTATACAATGCCTGCTAAACTTTCCTACAATGCTAAACTTTCCTATACTATGCCTGCTAAACTTTCCTACAATGCTAAACTTTCCTATACAATACCTGCTAAACTTTCCTACAATGCTAAACTTTCTTATACAATGTCTGCTAAACTTTCCTGTACAATGTCTGCTAAACTTTCCTATACAATGCCTGCTAAACTTTCCTACAATGCTAAACTTTCCTATACAATGCCTGATAAACTTTCCTACAATGCTAAACCTTCCTATACAATGCCTGCTAAACTTTCCTACAATGCTAAACCTTCCTATACAATGCCTGCTAAACTTTCCTACAATGCTAAACTTTCCTATACAATGCCTGCTAAACTTTCCTATACAATGCCTGCTAAACTTTCCTGCAATGCTAAACTTTCCTATACAATGCCTGCTAAACTTTCCTACAATGCTAAACTTTCCTATACAATGCCTGCTAAACTTTCCTACAATGCTAAACTTTCCTATACAATGCTGCTAAACTTTCCTATACAATGCCTGCTAAACTTTCCTACAATGCTAAACTTTCTTATACAATGTCTTCTAAACTTTCCTACAATGCTAAACTTTCCTACAATGCTAAACTTTCTTATACAATGTCTGCTAAACTTTCCTACAATGCTAAACTTTCTTATACAATGTCTGCTAAACTTTCCTACAATGCCCGCTAATGTTAAACCTCCTAATGCTACTAACAAAACAACACTTCATTATTTATAGTTACATGTAGAACCCGATCGTCTTTTTTAAAAAGTCATTTACAACCAATGAAAAGGGGAGGATAACGAACAGTGATCAATCTCATAACTCCTACAAGCAATACAAAATAGATAGTTAGGCAGTAAGTATCCCTGTCGACCGGGTAGGGCACGCCTGTCGTCAACTCTATCTCTTGATCAGGTGTCTAGGAGTAATCCATAGTTAAAATCAGTGTGCCAATGACATTGTCAAGTTTCGTAACACTAACAAAGGCCCACATAAGTCTTGATTGGCGGAACACGTGTGAATATTTAATAAAAATCAACATCTAACTTTTAGTTTGCTTAGAACGACAAACAAATATTTGAAATCAAGTGAATTTTCGAAGTTTCGGCAGTAGACATCGTTGTATGGCATCGTGCCAAGTCCTGCCAACTGATTCACACGTCATTGATTTGAACTCGAAACTTTACAACAGATGTGATATGGAAACAATCTATTAGATGTAAATATAGTTCAAGAAAGTTGCTGAAATAATACTTGACACGAAACAATCAGCTGTATGCCCAGCCTCACGAGCTCGTTCTTCATTCACAAAACACTGACAGCGGTATCGTTTACAGTAACTGTTATGTCCGTGTACACACGGTAATTAACACCACATTATCACGGCCAAACTCCGGTGAGTATCATTCAACGAACCTCCTGCTCGTGAGACAGTCATGTAGAGCATTCCATTCCCCTGCCGATAAGCGGAATTATTATTAATTCCAACCACTAAGTTCCGCATACACATTGATAATGATCAAAGTCCGAAATCATCTTATATTCCTCTGAAAGTTCATGTATGCAGACAGTGCAAACGCACGCACACATACAAACCCACAGACACGCATTCATAAACAACACAGTTATGCACACAAACGTGTAGTCATTAGCAACACACACATACACACATACCCACACACGAAGTCATAAACAACACATAGGCATGTACACAAACGTGTAGTCATTAGCAACACACACATACACACAACCCCCACACACGCAATCATAAACAACACAGTCACGCACACAAACGTGTAGTCATTAACAACACACGTAGTCATAAACAATACACAGTCACGCACACAGACGTGTAGTCATTAACAACACACACATACATACAGATAGTCATATACAACGCACAGTCACGCGTACACCCCCACAGGAATATAATAATTAACACAGCACATACCGGTAGTCACACACACACACACTACTTATAACAGAAGCAATCCAATCAAACAGGAAATCATATCGAACACAATCTGTGACTTAATTAGAATCTATAAATTGTTCTACTGGTGTTAACGCAATTAAGTATTAATGTACCATAATTAGTCAAGTATTTATAGATACAATCCGCTCCCCTTCAGCTAAGGGAAGGAGCGGATAGTTGACAGATTTTCAATAAATCGACCGAAATATAATTTTATGATACATGCATGATAAAAGTTCAGGTCACGTGATTGGGCGTTATCTCCCCAGTTAAACGTAACAAATGATAATCTGTTCGATGCAAATAAAACTTTCCAGATTCCTCAATCACAGAAATGTTCACAGTCTGGATTTTGCCGCGAATGAAATCGCTATATGACTCAAAATAAGAGCTAGATGCTCCTCCACATGTGTTTAATGCATTCTTAAGGTTCTTTTTTTCTCTTTAGAAGTTAACAAATTGCAAGCAATGATTAAATGCCAAGAAAAGATTGCCAACATCCGAATACATTTGGCCGTCACTTCTCTTGTGCCTTTCACTTGAAATGTGAGAAAATGCAGAAAAAAAACAATTAAAAAATACATACACAAAAAAAAAACAACACCGACATTCATGGCGTTTACAAGACATTTGGTAGAGAAAAATCAAATTTACATCGTGTAATGTCAAGTAAAAATGTAAAGAAGAAAAACAGAGCCGATGTGGGTGTCGACTGATCTATATCTTTTCAGGAATCTAAAGCAAGAGGTTCACATCTTTCGCTTATCGCTGAAGATAAGAACAATTTCATATGTGAAATACTGAATAAATCAAGTAGTGCAAATGTATGATATAGTGAATGCAACTATATTCATTTCTAGCGATGGTTTCTTCTGAAAGTTTTACTTTACCACTTGTCAGTCAACATATAACATATTATATGGTTTTTTATTTACACGAAAAATTGAATGAAACTGTATTCCATATATGTTGAGGTAACGCGCAATAACATGCTTATGGGAAACAGTTTAGTGGTACCCAAAGTCATGAACACTCATCTTCAAATATTGTTAAGCCATTGCATAATATTATAATCTATTTCAAAGAAAATACAAATTCTCATTGCTTCCAAACATTTTAAAAACCTATTTATCATTGAAATTAAGAACCACTCACCTTTGCGGGCATATTTGATTGAATCCGTGTATGTTGCCGATTTTGTATGGAGAACCTCTATTTCTTTGGAAGAGTTATTGACGAGGACGAGACCAAAATTTACACTAGGGAAGAACAAGACTAGGAATTGAATGAAATAATCTATCGACTTAAGTTTTCTGCCTCTTTTATACTTGTATTTGCGATTCTGTTCTATATATAATACCAAAATATATTTTTGGTGCAGATATTCCAAAAACTAAATCTTAACTCGAAAACAATGACGTCATCTATCCTACCTTTCTCCGAGAATGCAATGAAGCACACGGGCGCGTGCAATCAGCTTTTAGTTGTATCTTGTATCTTGGAAAAACATCATTAGAGTGCATGCTGGGGTTGATCATCTCCAATATTCGCTGGTGCATAACTGAAAATATTTGGACGATCATTACACAGTTCACGTGTGCTTACCCCCCTTCAGTTTTGACATTGGTAGCATTGCGGGGGAGTTGAGGGTAATCACGCAGTAATTAATTAGATGACATTGTGAACTAATTCTGTTCTGATCCACAAGAAGGAATTCTACATAGTCACATGATGGTGGTGTGTGTTCTTGTATCAATCCTCGGTATCCTCTGTATTCTGTTTCTGCTGGTACTGGGGGGGGGGGGGGGGTGCAATCATTACGAGAGGAGTGAATAATAAGTCTAATTAGATACTGTGACTGTGTCCTTCCTGAAAGATAACCAAAGATTCGAGATCAGCACAATTTCCAAAGACTTAATTCTCGCTGGAGGTACTAACTGATACTCATCGATGTGTTTTGAAAAAATTAATATACACGTATTGCAGAAATAACTAAATAAATAAATACGTATAGCTCTAATGTACATCGTATATAAGGTAGTCTATTATATCTATGTACTTATTATAAACTAAGAATCCACACAGAATAACCGGTATAGCGATCGCTCTGAGGCATTTGATTGCTGTCATGTAATACGTCACAATTACAGACACGTTATTCAATTCGGTCAACAATCCGCACTCTTCCTGCAACTGTCGAGGTATTCAGAGTGTCACGTGTTCCGTCTCTTACACTACACCTAATATATACAGGGTATTTTTGCCCTGTGGTTTACTTGTAGAAGGTAATTTTGCCCCATTTTGAATTTGCCCATACACATGGAAATTATTACAATTCAGAGGTTTTGAATTCTACCAGTCGTAGATTATCGCACAGACAATAGTGATATAGCAAAAATTAGACAGAGGCGAATATTCACAGCACACACTACCTTGTATTTGAACAAGAATTCCGTATATAGGGCCTGGAGGTTATAAAACTTTAACCATACTTGTACTCAAACTCAGCCATATTTGTTTTGAGTATAACTCCGAGCAAGCTCCAAGCATACTAACAAAATCTTGAGCAAGTACTCCATTTGAGTTTGAGAATAATTTTATAAAAGTTTTATAAACTTCATTTTTGAGTACGAGTATGATTTAGAGCATGGAGTTTGAGTATGAAAACGTGCTCAAAAAGTTTTATAACCTCCAGGTCGGGACATTCTGTCACAAGAAGGCCTATTGTGGCGTTCCTGTGACCTTGAACTTTTCTATGTACAATGTAACACAGACGTGGACGTTAATGCAAGATGGCGGTTTCTGATTTATTGAAACTTGTCCGGAAAGCATGAAACGAGTAATATGTCATTGTAAACTGATCCAAAGATTTTATCAATATAAACTGATCCGGACATTCAGTCAATGCAAACTGATCCAGACATTCTGTCAATGTATACTAAGCCAGACATCCTTTTGATTACGAGATGCAATGTACACGTACCATACATGTGTTACCGACAGATCTGGATGTGTTAGTACTGATCTGGATGTGTTGGTGTTAGCGACTGATCTGGTTGTTTTAGGAATTGGTCTGGATGTGTTAGGGATTGTTCTGGATGTGTTGGTGTTAGCGACTGATCTGGATGTGTTAGGATTGACCTGGATGTGTTGGTGTTAGCGACTGATCTGGATGTGTTAGGATTGACCTGGATGTGTTGGTGTTAGCGACTGATCTGGATGTGTTGGTGTTAGCGACTGATCTGGTTGTTTTAGGAATTGGTCTGGATGTGTTAGGGATTGTTCTGGATGTGTTGGTGTTAGCGACTGATCTTGATGTGTTAGGAATTGGTCTGGATGGCAGTACGATATCCAAAATACGCACAACAAATTATCAATGTATAAAAAAAGGTTTATTATATAAACAATAATGTAAATTAGCTAAATAACAATTGTAAATGATGCGCATGACAGATGCCATCATTGGTCCCACTTCGTTCCATATTGCCAGCCCCTACGTCTTATTGCTTGTAAAATAGCATGCTTTGCTACAAAATACTCAATTTGGTTTGAAATAAGTTTGCATACTTTAACATAATTATATTTTTCTTCATAAGCAATCATGTGTATTGATACATGGTAAAGCGTTAACCACTGCAGCGCGTTGTTGCACAGCTGCTAAGGTAATAGACCAAATAAGTTGCTGGAGAAAATTCTAAATGTAAATGCTGACTCGTGTACACTAAGTGAACAGGATATTCTACTAGTCAACTATATGTCGAGTGTTTCCGATGTTCATTCCGGATTGGTTAGCACCTTTATTTGTTCCCATCTGTAGACCGATGATGTTCTGTCCAGCTTTGAGCTGTTCGTCTGTGAAATCCCGCTTATTAGCCTCCGCTTCCTTAGGTCCGTATGCACCAACCTAAAAAAGTTAAATGAATAGACATAAAAACATATTTTCTTCTAATGTGTTGAATCTCAACCAATCAATAATTAAGCTAGGAATTATTCAATCAAATAATAAAATTATATAAATTATCACGTATTGTAACGTTTTCGCTCTAGGTATGCGCATGAATGCACATTAATAAGGTATTCCACCAACTCGCATTCTCTTAGAGTTATTGTTCTTGAATATATTAGACTGTTTTATGTCAAATACACTATATATAGTATCAAACAGCTGAATAAAGGATATACTTAGGTGAAAAAGGACTACACAAAATACCGGCATCTTTTTACACTGATGTATGGGGTATTCTATCAATGATTGAATTATGCGTTGTAACTTGTATGCACAGTTTGAAGTGTTAGTTACATCCAAAAATGAGAGAAACATCTCAGACTTCAGCTGCAGAACTGTAGCTCTCTGAAAAAATATTTGGACGAAACAGAGAGCTACAGTTCTGCAGATACTCGGACTTATGATCAAGTCAAGACATTGATACATTTTACCACATTTATTGCATGGTGAGAAGTGGAAAGCAGTGGCGGATCCAGGTTTGCTAAAGGGGGGGGGGGGGGGGGTCCCCAAAAGGTTGGAAGTCTGAGGACCACTCCAAGGTCTCCAGTGGGCCCAGGGCTTTGTCCTGGACGGGGCCCCAAGGGGTGTATTCACCGCAAGTTCTAGAATTTAGGTTACTTTATGTGTCATTCTAGCTACATGTATATTTATAGGTATATTAACACATAATAAACTCAATGAATAACTATAATTGATTTGGTTATAAAGGGTCCTCTAAATCCGCCATTGTAACGAGCATAAGGTCGCCCGCAAGGAACGCTTAGCATAAATCTACCTCGGAAATTTGGTATATTATTAGTATAGTTTATGAATAACTTGGATGATGAAAATCCAAATGAACAATTGTTTGGGGGTATTTGTTTACAGTTACCTCCCTTGCATCGGCGGTACATGTACTAATTTGCATAAAGTCACCTTCAGTCATATAGAAAACGTAAAAAGTTCAGCGTCTCGATTTTAGAATTATATGAAATAAAACAGGACAAAGCCATTCATATAAAATGTGCTGGGAGCCATTCTGTTGTATCGGTCGTCGGTAAGCACATAAAACTGGCTGTCGGGATATTAGTTTCTATCATTAAATGTAAATGCGGACCGTTTGTGGTAGCTTCATTTGGGTTACATGTGATATAAATGTCCCTGAACATTTAGAACAGTTGAGCTGATGTGATTCTAGAATGTTATGACATGTACATGTACTAAATGTGTCCTTGTACGTACGTGAAACAGTGATACACCTTATTTTCCTTGTGAACTATATTCCAACTAAATTCTACATAAATGTAATTACTATAAGGGAATGCAAAAGGGCATGAGACTTTCTCCTTTTGTTAACGATATTTGTTAGTATTATACTATATATTATAAATTTCCGGTTTAGGCATTTCACAAACTGAAGTATCATTGATCATGTTTCTAAAACTGTGACGAGTATTTACATTACACGCCCGGACAATGGCTTTAAAATCCGGTTAATGAAGACTTAAGTGTTTAAGTAACATTGCAGTTTGTCTAAATCAATATTTCCATAAAAGCGAAAATTCAAGTATGCAGATTTTTTTTATGCATGCACTTCGTTATTGAGTGATAGGCAGTTTGTGCTTGTTGTTATCCTCTGCAATAGTTACCTTTCTGGCGAGGGCACTAATTCCTAAAACACACTGGTGGAGATTTTGACCCTCGTATAGATCGACTGTAGCGAACATTTCGTGATCCGGGACTCCTTGCTGCTTCATTTTGTCGATGGCCAAACCTATCAGTTCCATCTGTTTAAATGACATGGTGGGGGGCGTGGCGTATTTTTTCTCCGGGACACTCCCAGCTTTTATGGAATTGACTAATCTACAAAATACAAACACACACACTTTACTTTCAGTGTTCGTTTCATGAAAAGCTGAGTAGAGGTATTAGATTACTTCCTCAAGAACTTTTTTTCATAACTTCAGCAATTTGATGAAAGAAAACAACACCCTTATATTATATGCTCTAATGATATTCAAAAGTAGATGAATTGTTGACTTACTACAGGTATCATCATCTACGTACTCTGTGTTCATCGACTTACTTAGTTAATCGACTTACTAAGCATACTGACTTACTAAGCATACTGACTTACTAAGCACACTGATTTATTTAATCCATCAACTTACTGGTTATTGACTTACTAAGCACACTGATTTACTGGTTATATTGACTTACTAATCACACTGATTTACTGGTTATATTGACTTACTAATCACACTGATTTACTGGTTATATTGACTTACTAAACACACTGATTTACTGGTTATATTGACTTACTAAGCACACTGATTTACTGGTTATATTGACTTACTAAGCACGCTGATTTACTGGTTATATTGACTTACTAAGCACAGATTTACTGGTTATATTGACTTACTAAACACACTGATTTACTGGTTATATTGACTTACTAAGCACACTGATTTACTGGTTATATTGACTTACTAAGCACACTGATTTACTGGTTATATTGACTTACTAAGCACACTGATTTACTGGTTATATTGACTTACTAAGCACGATGATTTACTGGTTATATTGACTTACTAAGCACACTGATTTACTGGTTATATTGACTTACTAAGCACACTGATTTACTGGTTATATTGACTTACTAAGCACACTGATTTACTGGTTATATTGACTTACTAAGCACACTGATTTACTGGGTGTATTGACTTACTAAGCACGATGATTTACTGGTTATATTGACTTACTAAGCACACTGATTTACTGGGTGTATTGACTTACTGGGACTGGGTACATTGATTTACTGACTATATTGACTTACTTGCAGAGCTTGACGCCATTTTTGAGTTGATTTTGGAAATTGTCCATATCGCCGGAAGTACTAAAACTTTCTCCGATTTTCTGACTGATGAACGTTAGAGCTCGCTCTGCTTCGCCCTGGTCATATTTACCTCTAATCTGCAGAAAAATCAAAATACGTGTAAGGTTAAGACAGTTTCAAGCCGTTTTGTAATTGATAGTCGATTTTTTTTAACATACAGAGGTTTATGATTGACAATTCATATTAAATGTGATATATATATATATATAGAATCGTTAAATTTTATACATATACAATAGGTAATTCGAAACAAACTTTATGTATATGTCATAGATAACTTGCCGCAAACTTTATAAATATAAGAGTTTTAAGTTTCTGAAAATGTTCTGCATCCCCAACAATACACGTGAGTCGTGACTATCTGTTATTCCGGTGTCTCAGTCTCGTTAGTCTTTATAGAGTACTGCAGTAATTACATTATTACACACAGGAACTGAACAAAATGTGACTCATAGCTTGAGTGTACACTATAACCTTTAGGCAGCATACAGCTGTAGAAAATAGAGTTTCATTGCCATGTATCAACTGGTATAAAGTATTGGGAAAACGGAGAATGCAGTTCATAAGGAACGATAACTCTGCTGGTTTTAATCAGCGCAATAAACATGACTCATTCAACGTCTGTTGCACACGTTTACAAAAACTCGCCTTGGTTGAATAAAACTCTTCAAAACACACTTTTATTTCTTCTTTTAAATGATATTATTACGTTCGATCTTCACATTTTTTTTTTGGTGAGACATATCATAAAGAGGATGCACAGACCGACGTGGAAAAATCCCTTTAATAGCTTTAGACTCTTCCCAGTGTTTTGATATGTACTTTAAAAGTCAATGGAATTAAAACCCAGCTCAATAAACGATCAACGGGGATATATAGAGGAAATACTTTATTGAACATCCGATGAATCTACTTTCCGCTGGCTTGAAATCTCCTTATTTCCAGGCGAAAGGGTATGAATTGGTGCCCAGCGTTGGAGAATAAAGGAGATAGGATAGGTGAGATATGGGCTTATATCCTTAAGCTTATATACATATTTTCTTACCATTCCTAAATTGAATGTTTGTGATCTTTTATGATAAAATAAAATACAAGTAAATGTATGTATTTAAACATACTCCATTCTGTATAAATATATTCTTTAGAAAACTTTTATACACATTGAAGTACATATGTATACATGAATTTGCTTCTATTTGAAAGAAATGGCGGAAATTCTGCAGAAATTATTAAATAGTTAAGTGAATAAACAAAGTATCTCCAACTTCTTCACATTCAGCGCCCTTAGATCCGCTCCAACTCCGTGTTAGCTTTTCGTTGTTTTGTTTTTTTCGAGTAAGAGTAAACAATAGCTCATCCGGTTAATTCAAAATTTACAACACGGCACTAACTCGTACAACCGCAGCCATTGTAAATCACATTTCGATTAATTTCGTCAGCTTGTTCAGCATAATCTATCGTTCATCGCCCCTGGGCCGTGTTATGTGACAGACTTATTTCCTTTGTCGGAGTCGCTGACACTTCGATCATGTTTACTGAAAAATGTGTAAATTACTACACACGTGGATAATAAAATTCATACGAAACCTTCCATTAAAACTATGAATAAGGCTACTACTTGAACCGTGCAGGTGTGGCCATTTTATGCCTTGCAATGCAGAACGCGTGTCATAAGAAAACTCGAGTAGTTTGTACTGAGAAGAGACAAATGACCATCAGTCCTAATTTATAAGAACAATATGATAAAACACAGGCTAAAAGTTCATCCTTCCTAAACTTAAAACTTGCATCCTGTGTGTCATTTTCGCTATCTAGAGCGATTCCGTTCATAGAGAGGGTAGGCGACAGGGGTTTACATAGTCTTTAGGATTGACGACTTCTTTACCTCCTTCTCAAGTCATATCCATTTCACCTATTATAAGATAAACCTTTTTAAATTTTAAAGTTTTAAAGCGACCCACTAAACATGTGCGCCCCTTTTGATCCACCCCGGTTATTTTTTTAATCTCCTCTCGCGTGGTTAGTGATGGCAGCATGTGTTTAGCGATAGCCTGTCACTGAAATGTAAACATTCTTGAGATATTTTCCCCTGACCTCATTTAAACAAATCTTTGCCTGTCTCGACGGTGCGGATAAAAACCTGTTGAATTTAGCAGACTCGATAAATTATTGCATTCTTCGCGGGCGAAACCTGTTTCAATGCTTCAACATTAGCGAAGTATCAAGCAGGATCTGGGCTGCTGAGGTTGGTCATCACACGTGACTGTGTGCTAGCACGTAGTATATTTGATGGGTGTGGTGCGGAACTGCACACTTAAATTTGTTTTTAAGAATGTAATCTCTTTAATTAATGCTATAGCTCTCAGTTCTTTCAAAGTTATCACGTTTCCTCGGGAATGGACCTCTTACATTATAATTAGTGGCCATGATTTGACATTTCACGTACATTATCACAGCGGGGTGATGTAGAAATTTGACCACGTGATTATCATGCGTTATAATTAGCAATTTCCCCTGATCTCCACAAATAGAATGAATACATTCCCTAACATATCCTTAATTGTGACTTAACGCCGTCTCTTCAGTGTTAATCAGATCAAATCTTTCGCACAAGGAAGGTTATCAAAATTATTTCCTGTCTCTTTTTTAATCGTCCAATAACATATTGTATGTGTTTAGTGTGAACTAAATATGGAATACTTAGAGCTGAGGACATAGTGGGGAGACGAGGAAATAGCCATCACAGACTGAACCTGTTTCTATGTCACACAATTCTCATACATCGCCTAATTACAAGTTATCAATATACCATCAGTTTCAGGAATGGAAACATGTTGTAAATTAACTAAATACCAGTCATCTTGCATACAATATAGGAGAGATCCGCCTCACTACATTATAGGAGTGGTTGACGTCACTACATTGTAGGAATGATTGACGTCACTAGATTGTAGGAATGGTTGACGTCACTCCAATATAGGAATGATTGACGTCTTTACATTATAGGAATGATTGACGTCACTACATTATAGGAATGATTGACGTCACTACATTGACGTCACTACATTATAGGAATGATCGACGTCACTATAATATAGGAATGATTGACGTCACTACATTATAGGAATGATTGACGTCACTACATTATAGGAATGCTTGACGTCACTACATTACAGGAATGGTTGACGTCACTATTTTATAGTTATGATTGACGTCACTACATTATAGGGATGATAGAGACCCCCCTCCACTTACATACAAATGGGAAAAACAATTTCTGGTGAAAACCTTGAAATACATATTTTTTCACATTGATAAGATTCATGATTTAATTCTTGTTCCGACTCCTCAAAATCCAACACGATAACACAGAGAACAAGCTTGTGTAATCTGACAAGCAAGAAAGCTTAGAGGTCCATTACTGAAATAAACGATATAATGTTATCAGTTAATCGTCCCCTTTACCCTCCTTGTAACCCCTTGGCAGGAAGACTAAGCACTTTCTAATATTTTCCGGCACATTGTAATGAGTGCTTGAGGTCACGCTTAATACTTGGGTTGTTCTAATAAAGTAAATCCCGTTGTTGGATGCCTCGGAGACTTCGATATGAATACACTCCTCTAAGAGTCTGGACAATCGGCAAGTCATGAGGGATGGGCCGGATCTGCATTACCTAAGGCGACGTGTAATGATTTTTCAAAATAAACAGTTCCATTTGTGTTGAATTCATTATAAACTTTTGTATGAAATCCTTATCCGTTGTTAACAAACAAGCAGCATTACCCTATCACATATAAATACAATGTTTCAAACTTTTTAGATCCGCGCCTTTTTTATATCAATGACATGTCTCGTACTAATCATCAATATCGGGATTTCCGTGACTTAAATGTCCTGTCAGTCAGTCTTACCTTGCCCTGGGCTTCGGCTGCTAAACCGGATTTTGTCGCTCTGTATGCCATTTTTGAGATGAAATATTTTTTGGACCAGTTCTGGTTAAATATCCAAATGAGTGCAAGTCGCCGGCTCCCGAAGGTAGAAAGTAAACAATATTTCGAGGCCACTTCAGATGATTCACAGTTACACGTGATACTAAAAGTCGTTTTCTGATTGGTTCTTTTTAATTAAAAGGCGTGGCACATTCCATGGAATACATTAAATTCGAGACCATTTGACGTTTTTCATTTAAATACGTCAAACAAAAGAGCTCTTTGATGGGAAGTGCATATTTTAATATTTTTGTCCATATATGGACTCGCTAAAGTAGGAGGTGAAATTTCAAGACGTGAAGATCAAACATAGTACACTAAACGCCCCGTAGCCACTCATTGACGAATAATGTGACTTAAGAATTATGTTGTCATTATACAGAATAATGCAGTCTATCCCATAGGTAGTGTATTGTTGAAAACTTTGTGACGCATGACATAAACACGACTTCATAATCATTAAGTCAATCTCGGGATTAACCTGGTACTTAATTTTTTGGGGACCAGATAATCCTCCACGTCTTGTTGATAATTCGCGATGTGATTTACCAGTAGGCGTGGGAAACATCACTATGAACAACTAGAGGAATATTCATTCGTTAAAAATGAATGGGCTAGCATATCTGAAATATTTCAACATGCCACATGCATAGATGTATAAATGTATTTGTTGGTACATGACCCTTAAAGGTGTGTGGGGGGGGGGGGGGGGGGGTGGGGGGGGTATGCTGGACATGTCCTAGCTACTCATTTTAGACCAACTTTCAGTTGTTAAAGGCTGAATCTCACTGATTTAAAATACAAGGAATGGACCTCTGGCAAAAGTTTCTGACCACCGCATTGAAGATTTAAAAAAAAATCTATACATGTGATGGCCGGGAGTAGTGTAAGATCGACTGAGTGGAGAGAGAGAGAGAGAGAGAGAGAGAGAGAGAGAGAGAGAGAGGAGAGAGAGAGAGGGGGGTGATTGAGACCATTGATGTATTTACTATTAATTCTATCGTTGCTTAGATATTCTAAATGTTAATCTTCTTTAATGAATTCCACTGTGGAAAGAGAGAAACTTTCAAAGGGGAGGGGGCGTGTAAATATTCCCTCTCAAAACATTGTTTTCATAATTCAGATAGTGAATGTCTCTATAACTACTTGTGTAGATAGTAATTTGTTTGATTTTACAGTTATATTCGTGTATTCTATCCTAGGCATGATGAAGACGTCCTTCCTAGAGAGTTTCTTCGAGAGAGAGAGAGAGAGAGAGAGAGAGAGCAGAGATAGATCGAGATCAGAGAGAGAGATAGAGAAAGAGATAGAGAGAGAGAGCAGAGATAGATCGAGATCAGAGAGAGATATAGAGAAAGAGATAGAGAGAGAGAGCAGAGATAGATCGAGATCAGAGAGAGATATAGAGAAAGAGATAGAGAGAGAGAGCAGAGATAGATCGAGATCAGAGAGAGAGCTAGAGAAAGAGAGAGACAGAGAGGTTAGAGAGAGAGAGAGAGAGATCAGAAAGAGAGAGAGAGAGATAAAAAAAAGAGAGATCAGAGAGAGAGAGACAGAGAGAGAAGGACGACAACTCGCACAGAATAGTGGGACAGCTAGAGTAACAATTCATGCCTGATTGCGCTTCTGGAGCAGGTGAAACCGCATCAGTGCAAATCTCAATAAAACGAGAAGGCATTTATCTTTCCCTCCGGTTCTCGGTGACCTCTGCGACCTCACGATTAACACACGCACCACTCTCCATGTATCAAATGATTAAATCATTCCATAACAAAATGTCTCAATCGTTCAATAGACCTATTTCCGAAATATTTGTATGCATTCAACAATCCTTATGTAAATAATCAAATGAATATTAGTCATATACTGTGTGTTCAGCGTGTAAGACGAAATTCAATGAATTTTGAATTAAAATTGCAGGTAATTTACAAAGTACATGTTTTAATTGAAAGTTCAGTGGGGCGTTTTTCTTTTCAAACGTATTCCATGGACCTCCATGTACACAGACCAGATTTTGTATGTAGTGGAATACAGACAAACAAGAGAAGAAGAAAAGATGAAATATGAATTTCTGAGAAGAATAAAAATAAAATTAGAACAATTTTTAAAATTAGCAAAAGGGGACTGAAATTTTATGAACATATTTTGAAAATAGATTAGAAAGTCCCGAAGGATATATAAATAGATGGACGGATGGATAGATACAGAGACAGAGAGAGAATAGTGTCTGGTGTCTGTCTATACAGATATATATAGAGAGAATGGTGTCTGTCTATACAGATATATATAGAGAGAATGGTGTCTGGTGTCTGTCTATACAGATATATATAGAGAGAGAATAGTGTCTGGTGTCTGTCTATACAGATATATATAGAGAGAATAGTGTCTGTCTATACAGATATATATAGAGAGAATAGTGTCTGGTGTCTGTCTATACAGATATATATAGAGAGAATAGTGTCTGGTGTCTGTCTATACAGATATATATAGAGAGAATAGTGTCTGGTGTCTGTCTATACAGATATATATATAGAGAGAATAGTGTCTGGTGTCTGTCTATACAGATATATATAGAGAGAATAGTGTCTGGTGTCTGTCTATACAGATATATATAGAGAGAATAGTGGCTGGTGTCTGTCTATACAGATATATATATATAGAGGATAGTGTCTGTCTATACAGATATATATAGAGAGAATAGTGTCTGGTGTCTGTCTATACAGATATATATAGAGAGAATGGTGTCTGTCTATGCAGATATATATAGAGAGAATGGTGTCTGTCTATACAGATATATATAGAGAGAATGGTGTCTGTCTATGCAGATATATATAGAGAGAATGGTGTCTGTCTATACAGATATATATAGAGAGAATGATGTCTGGTGTCTGTCTATACAGATATATATAGAGAGAATGATGTCTGGTGTCTGTCTATACAGATATATATAGAGAGAATGGTGTCTGTCTATACAGATATATATAGAGAGAATGATGTCTGTCTATACAGATATATATATAGAGAGAATAGTGTCTGGTGTCTGTCTATACATATATATATATAGAGAGAATAGTGTCTGGTGTCTGTCTATACAGATATATATATAGAGAGAATGGTGTCTGGTGTCTGTCTATACATATATATATAGAGAGAATGTCTGGTGTCTGTCTATACAGATATGTAGAGAGAGAATGGTGTCTGTCTATACAGATATATATAGAGAGAATAGTGTCTGGTGTCTGTCTATACATATATATATATAGAGAGAATGGTGTCTGTCTATACAGATATATATAGAGAGAATGGTGTCTGTCTATACAGATATGTAGAGAGAGAATGGTGTCTCTCTATACAGATATATATAGAGAGAATGGTGTCTGTCTATACAGATATATATAGAGAGAATGGTGTCTGTCTATACAGATATATATAGAGAGAATGGTGTCTGTCTATACAGATATATATAGAGAGAATAGTGTCTCTCTATACAGATATACATAGAGAGAATAGTGTCTGGTGTCTGTCTATATACTGTGATGTCGTTGTATATCGATCTTTACTGATGTAAAATCAATCTCTACTGAACAAACGCTATTGAATTCTGATTCCCGGTAGTACGCGGAGGTGGTTCTGAGTTCGAAACCCTGTCCTGAGGGTAGGTTTTCTTTTCTAGTACATTCATTTCACACAAGATACAAGACAAGGGGGGGTAGGGGGGGGTAGGAGGAGGATAGGACTATTTACATTTGTAAAACATTCACCGCCATACAAAAAAAAAAAAAAAAAAAAAAAGACAAGCAATTGTTTTACCTAAATTCAACTTCATAATTTTTGGATCGCTTGCATAGGCGACGTCATTTCCATCGTATATTTGCTAAATATCCAAATTTTGATGCAAAGGTCGTAAATATTGTGAACTAATGGTAAGTATTGACAATTATGTTTAAAATGAAATAAACACAAATTCCTGTTGGTAAATACGATTCTCTGACAGCGTTTTCGCTCTACCGACCCCCGCTTCAGAACAAAAATCGTCGCTAATCGATCACCCTTGCATTTTATAAGAGTATATTCTATATTCATACTTTATTTCCTCCTTTAGGAGATTATGAAGAAAATACATTTACATCAATATAATTACAAATACATGTACATACAAAGAAAGAAAGAAAAGAGAAAAACACATTATGTACACAATATAAACAAAAATAGAAAAGAATAGGATATTCTTAGTTGTACACCTCAACATATGAGTACATATGGTAGCAGCTGTCCCTTTTAAAGCCAAAGCATATTTAATATAGATATATTTACTGCAGTGAGCATCTGTAGTATAGGGCTGAAGTGCTGTGTACCAATTTAAAGTTCAGCAGACGGAATGATGTGGCGTCCATCTTATTTAAAGGTGTAGATATTTGGCCACCAAGAAGAACAAGGTACCATTCAAATTCCGAGAGCCCACAGAGATCTGCACACAGTTCGACACTGAAGTTATTAGCGATGGCGTTCCACCACTGTTCTCGTATGCTGGCGGTACTTAGACACAAACAAGACGAGTGACAGAAAACATCCATGAACGAATTACCACATAAATGACAGAAATGAACAAGGCCATTTACATGCATACCTGTATATATTTTGCATATGAATTTGCAAAGTTCAATGTTACCTAATTTCCAAATTGTGGCAGGTTTTATATCTGAAAATATTTGTCTGAATAAATGGAAATCCGGACTGTTCATCCTCAATTGCCGCTGGTCTTGGTGATACAATGATACGGTATTTCTGGATATCCTTTTCCAGGATAACTTATCTGGGAAGAATCCGTTGTCAAGCCATGTACTTATATAATTGGTAAGATTGTATGTTTGCAAGGTTTGAATGATATCTGGAATAAAACCATATTGGACTTCTGAAAGGTTTTGCCAGTAAGAAAATAATCGAGTCAAGAATATTTTCTTTGGTAGAGTGTTTATGTCCATTCGACAAAGCCTTCCTAAGAACAGTAGTTTTCTTGTATCTATTTCTGCGCTGATGGGCAATACATCAAAAAGTGACTCACATATATCGGATCTGCATAATTTTGGTAAATTTAGAGATTTTTTGCACACAAAATGTTGAAAAAAACAAAGGTTTTGGCGGTCTGAACAGGTCATATTATTCCAGAGTTCGCATCCATAAAGTACTGTAGGCATAACGATTGTTTTATATAAATGAGATACCGTCATTGGGTTGAGAAAATGGGATCCTATGTCAGATAGTGCAAAAAAGGATTTTCTGCCCTTTTCGCAGGCTCTTCCTATTCTTTCAGAAAGTTGGAATTTGTGATGAATCACGATACCTAGGTGGTTATAGGATTCTTCACATGGAATCGATGATTGTCCCAGATGCCAAGGAAAGTTGTTATCCATTTTACTCCTCTTACCACGGAATTTCACCACGCACGATTTTGACGCATTGAAGGAAAATCGCCATTTATTCGAATATGCGTATGCAATATCTAACAAGTTTTGGAGGGCCATTGGGGATAATCCAATGCAGGATATATCATCTGCCAATGAGGGACAGCTGCTCATAACATTAAGGATACCTGTATTAGGACTACTTAGCTCTAATTCATCAACAAGATCGTTAATATAAACAAGATATAAAAATGTAGACAAAAGACCACCTTGTCTTACACCTTGATCAACAGAGAACCATCTAGATTGAGTTTGATTTACAACAATAGAGCTAGATGTTCCTTTATGACAGTTATTAATCAGTGACCAGGTTTTACCTTTTATTCCAAGTTTGTAAAGCTTTAACATGAGGCCATCCCTCCAAACAGTATCAAAAGCCGTACTGCTATCCAAAAAGCTAACAAAGACATTGTTGCCTTGTTCTATATTATGAAAAATTGTCTCTTGTAAATTAAACGACGCGGTTAAACAACCTAGATATTTTTGAAAACCTTGTTGTTGAGCATTTGGGAAATGTTTTGATACAAGAGTTGAGTTTGAGATACGAGATAGAATTATTTTCTCAAGTATTTTAAAAAAGCAGGGCAAAAGAGATATAGGCCTATAACTGTTGCATGCGGCTTTCGATTTGTCTCCACCTTTATACAATGGAACTATTAAGCCGCGCTTCCATTCATGGGGAATATTACCGCAGGCTATGACTGCATTGAACATTTTCAGAAGACAGAGAGTAAGAATTTTACCTCCGTGAATAATATGTTCATTTGTTAGTGAATCATGGCCAGGTGCTTTCCGTAACTTTAGATTATTTATAATTGGTGTAAGTTCTTCCAGTACTATATTACCACCCGGTAAGTCACTAACATCAACCTCACATTCTTTTATAATGTTGCTAATATTATTCTCAACTTCGTATTTAAAGTTAGAATCAAAATGTTCCTCTTCTAAAGGACTGTAAATTTTTTCAAAATGAGAAGCAAAGACTTCCGCTACACTATTTGGGTCATTTTGAATCTGACCATCGTTGTCTTCTATTTCGGGATAAATTCTAGAGGTTCGGGGTTTTCTGCGTTTGGCTAATTTCCAAAATAGACGTATGTCACATTCTGTCGCATTGTCGAGGTCACGGTAAACCTTACACATGTGTTTTTCATGTTCTTCATTTAGAGCGTTTCGAAACAGTCGCTTTGCTCTTTTATAATTTCGATATGATGTAAAGTTCATACCGCGAGGACGTCCTTCAGATATCCATACACGACGCTTAGAACGTTCAATAGTGTGAAGTTCTTTAACGACTTTTGTCCATTCCGGACGAGTAAAAGGATTGAATGACGTAAATGGGATTGATTCCCTGGCACATCTGTGGAGAGTATTCGAAATAGTACGGATATACTCGCCCAGGTCTGTATTGTTATTTATGTTAGATTCTAACAGGTGCTCTAGGGCGTTATCAACTTTCTGTTTGTATTCTACGACAGCCTCGGGTGCAGCTTTGTGCCACGCCGGTAATTGTGATTGGGTGTACCTAAGATTATGTGTAGCTATATTGAAATCCATAGTTGCTATGATAGGTAAATGGTCAGAAGTTGTAGAAAACGTACCTTCCGGAATAATTCTATAACTTTGCAAATTTTCTAAGACATACTTGTCAAAAAGAATATAATCTAAGGTTGTAAATTTTTGAACAAAAGAAAACTTCTCACCTTCTACGACAAAGTCAGTATTCTGAATGCATAAATTATGCTTTGAAACTAAATTTAGCAATAAATTTGATTTGCGTGCGTTTGTATTGCAGAAATCAACAATACTGCCATTCATGTCGCCTGCAATAATGACTTTACCATAATCCGAGTAATAATTGTACAAACTATCTACAATATTAAGAACATGTTGATATGCATCAATATCGTTGTCTGATGGTAGATAAACACCAAAAATATACATAACACAACCTTTTTGATCTTGAAGTTGAATACCTAATACTCGATTGGTTTCAGAACATGGAATTTCTTTCACAGAAAAAAATAATGACTTTTTAAACATAATTGCAACACCTCCTCTACCATACATATTAGAATTTTGCTGTGAAGCGTTCTCATCATCTATTTTTACAAAGCTGTGGTAATCTTTGTGTACAGAGTTTAAATAATGTTTGGTATTTTCTCTAAGCTTATGCTCAGAGATAATTACAATGTCACAATTTTCTCTATCCAACAGTGAGGACAGGCATAATGTGGATGAAATAATTCCACGAACATTCCACGCCATCATGACTACCATAATAAAATGAAGGAAAATAAACCAATGCATTGTTTGATAATTCATACCGAGTGACATTATTTAGTTCTGTTGTTAGTTTTCTTTACACGATCAGATGCGAGATAAATATCAGTCAACATCGTGTTCACAATGAATTTCAGAGTCCCAGTTCTCTTGGGTTGGTTGCAACGCGCATTTTTTACTCCAGTCTCTGTTGTTTAACCACCGTCTGCACCTCACTCCTTCAGGCCAGAATCGGGGCGATTCTACAATTTTAGCAAACTGTGCGGGTACGTTTACCTTTGCAGTAACTAGAGAGCTTCCGTATCGTGGTTTGAATAACATTAGGTGGGTAGTTTTTACACCTTTGTCCTGAATGTAGTTTTCAATACCATATTTGGTTGATTTTTTGTTTATTCCCGAAAGATAGTATCTAGTTGTCTTATTGTATGTAACCCCTATGAAGATGTCTTCTTCTTGCTTTGCTTTTTTGGGTTGCAGAGTCACCATGCACGATCTCTTTTTATTTCTATACACAATCTCTTGTTATGCAATTGATCGATTAGCAGACGTAGTAGTGGTGGGGGGGATCCGTCAGTACATATCAATATCATGTTCAATTCATAACTTTGAGCTTTCATTCAGTTTACCATTTTCACAACGACATGCATTCAGATTACCACATTCATTCAGATTACCATTTTCACTACCATATTTATTTAGATTACCATTTTCGTTACCACATTCACTCAAATTACCATTTTCACAACCACATTTATTCAGATTACCATTTTCTCAACCACATTCATTCAGATTACCTTTTAGACTACCAAATTTATTCAGATTACTATTTTCTCAACCACATTCATTCAGATTACCATTTTCACACCCACATTCATTTAGATTACCATTTTGACTACCACATTCATTCAGATTACCATTTACACTACCACACTCATTCAGATTACCATTTTCACACCCACATTCATTTAGATTACCATTTTGACTACCACATTCATTCAGATTACCATTTACATTACCACATTTATTTAGATTACTATTTTCGCTAATACCACTCCATCAGTGGGAGCAATCACCAATATATTTTTATTTGTATTTATCAATAATGGAAAATGAACGTTGTTTAAAATGTGGGAGGAGGCACAAACACCCTGCCCCCCCCCCCCCCCCCCCCCCCGATTATATGTGTTTGATATAATACTCTTTATAATGTGCAATACTACTATATGAACTTATCATTGAGCAATAATATTTTATGAACTTTATCATATCAAACTTATCATTGTACATTGTCTTCCACCGAGCAGTTCATCAGTTTCATTTGCTCTTCTTCTCGCTTTCCCTCTTTTGAAAAGAAAAGAATATCAACACTATTTATACAAGGCTAAGATACAACTGTATATTTAATTATGATCTTTACAAACGAAATATTACAAATTCTCCGTTTTGTACAGGTAGACATATTAATGAAGATGTATATCATCTCTTTTTCGCTTGTAAAAAATACTCCAGAACCAGAAATAATCTTTTTAATCGCCTTTTCATGCTTGACTTGGTTAATATTGATACAAAATTGTTATTATGCGGTGATGTCAATTTGCCTCTGCAAACTAATTGTAATATAAATATTTTTTTCAGTTGTTCATAAATTTATAGAAGAAACTTGTAGATTCGTTTAATCATTGTATATTTTAGCTGTTAATTATTACCTTGTATGACATATTGTAATATTTTAGGAGAGGGACTTGTAAGTTGTTTGAACTTGTTCCCAGTCTTTTTGAATTTATCAATAAAATATGTTCAAAACAAAGAAAAGAAGGGGGGGGGGTACAGGCATGAATCATGGTGTTTTCACGTCAGTCCTCCTTTCTTTTATCCCCCGTTTTGCTTATCGAACTTCCGCGTTCAGCAGCAAATGTCCCAGATACAATGGAATTCATACGCAATAAATCGTATGGTGTCTTATCATTCCCTAATCATGACGAAATAGGACGTCCCAAACATTCATGTTTACACTGAAAGAAAGAGAAAAACACACACCGGGGAAATGTATAGATGTATGATGCTTTTCTTTTTGTGGTATTTTAGCGTGAGTGATGCTTTCCTTCTTTCTGGACCCTCATACCACAGCACACCAATTCCACAAAATGGCGGTGGGATCACCGCCCCAGAAGGAAGCGTCATGCACATCTTGTTACAGGATGTGGCTCTCCTGAAACAGGAACTTGCCACGGCATTGAATCAAATTACCTTTCTACAAGCCGAGTTAAAGGAGCAGAGGAAACTGTACAAGAGTGATATAGAAATTCTGCGACACGACGTGGAGAATTTACAGCGGTTCACGAAATCATGCAATCGGAGTATTCACCAAAGCATGCAAGACACAGCAGAAAACATATCCATTCTGAACAGAACTGTGGAACAAAATGCTGCGGATATTAACGCTGTAAACGAAACAATGAGAAATGTTGACCGGAAGTTACTAGATGTAATTAGCAGAGAGAACACCTTGAAACAGTCGATACGTTTTGAAGTACAGCAGGAACTCCGCCAAAATAAGCAGGACATAGTGAACAATGTGACAGCGCTGGGCAGTTCTATAGACGCATCACAGAAACAGGTGCGCTATATTTCTCTCTCTTTAAATGATGTTAGCAATGATTTACGAAATGTTGAGCATCGACAGAAAAACACATCAGCGCAACTTGTTGAACTGCAGAAGAACAAAACTGAAATGAAAGATGAGATAGGTCTGCATAAAATCTCTCTCTCTCTCTCTCTCCCCCCCCTCTCTCTCTCTCTCTCTCTCTCTCTCTCTCCATCCATATCTCTTGTTTCTCTCTCTTCACCCACGTCTCCCTTTCTCCTTATCTGTCTTCAATTGTCAATCAATTAAATGTTTTTGAACTTATTCTTTGTAACTGAATTTTAGTTGATATCAACCATGAAATATCACAGTTACAAAACAACTCCAGAAGTACCAAACTGTCAACAAACGCCGCGTTATCTCGAATTGAACACCTAGAAACAGGTAACATAAGCGGGTGATAACGATCTTTGTCACCTGTCTATAGATACACTCATCGCTCCTTTCTCTCTCAGATTTATAGCCCTTCCCTATGAAAGCCTGTTAGTATCATTTAATGAAAGAAAATTCACAGTCCACTATCTCGTAATTACGAGACAATGATATCGTAATTACAAGCAAAAGTCTCGAGTATGCGTTTATTATTTGTTCAGTCGGTTTCCATAATTAAGTCGTAGCTCTTTGGTTAGACTTGCCCAAGTCTCTATGTTGTTTTTATTACTTTATCATTTCGTCCAAGTTTTACTGTGTTTCAGAAATCTAAATATCTGCTCTCTCCCATACTGAAATGGCACCCAACATAGATGACACTATATGTTGGGCATTATTAAAAAGTATTAAAGAGAGCACCGATTATTAAATATAGAGACTTGAGCAAGTCTACTCTTTGGTTAGTACATGTATATTGTTATTCCTGATTCTCCTCACATTGATTGCTTTAACCTGCTCCTGGTTTGAGTCTGCTCATTTGAATAAGAAAGACAGAATGCATATGATATTGTATACATTTTGTTTTGTATTTTGGAAACATGCGATATGTCCTTTAATCATTTCAGATATGAATACTAAGATAAGCTTCACAGCTGCGCGGACGGACAACAAAATGACGTGGAAGGACGGAGAAATAGTGCTGTTCTCTTCTGTCATCGACAGCGAGGGGGGAGGATACAACCCATCGACAGGGGTGTTCACAGTCCCACAAATCGGGACGTACCTCTTCTTCTGTAACATTGCAACTCTTACTAATAATACCTTTAACGCCGACATCGTTGTTAATGGGGAAATCAAAGAACGATTGCTGACGTATGCTTATGGAAGACCATGGAATAGCGTCACATCATCAAATCTTCTAGTTATTCGGCTACAGTTAGGAGATAAGGTCTATGTCAAATATGAAATGGGGAGTTATCTATTATCAGATCAGGCTCATGAGACAACCTTCTCCGGGATAAGAATTAAATGAGAAGATGCGTTGGAACAGGTTGCACTAGACTGAGAGAGTGAAATGGATGGGGAACAAAGTCTACAATATCATCATTATCATTATCTATTTAATCGGAATTGTAATGTCTAACCTAATTGGTTTTTGCATGAACTATAATATGTAGCCTAATCACCCTGCGCAATGATACGTAGTTCTGTGATCGTCATATCGTTGTTCACACGTGTATACAATAGACTACAAGTATAGCCAGATAATCCCACCATGCAGATTTTAATTCTTAACATCTACTAGTACAGTGAGTGTTCAAAATTATCATTTTATGCAGAAATCACCCTCTCCCCCAATCCTACATTGTCTATATATCTGTTTCCAAATTTATTCCTTATCTTCTAAGTATATAAACTTTTATATAAAGTTCAGAGGTCTATTTCGCTACAATGATAATGAATGCATGTACATGTATGTATACATATTACAACATTCAGAATGTATATCGTAAGATTTTGGATCCTGTAGTATTTTGGACATGTAAGTAAATCTTTTATTATAGTGACATTTATGATACAACTTTTGCATTTCATTTAAGATACATGCTAGTATAATTTTACTCCAGGCCCAACGGACCCATATGTTGGACTGGTTCACGACATTTGAAAAATAATATTTTTTAATTTTTGATGTTAAACATTGAAAATATAACTGATTTAATGTTGACAGCCAAACTTTTGACCGTCTGAACGCAAGAATAAAAGAAATATTTTAGCCTTCAATCTGTGTTATGTAAACAAAGAGTATTTCCATGTATACAAACAAACCAGTGAAATGTTAATTTTGTAATATAAAGCATCTTAATTTTGCATAGTGACAAATATAACGTATATATGACACATTTCCCCCAAAGAATACTTGAACATACCGCAATCTTTGTTTACAAACAAATAATGAACTCTCTAAAATGAGCTTCGTGATAATGTATAACCTTAATTTTTATGTGAAATCTTTTAAACAAATTAGACAATAAATTTTGATCATTAAAAGTGAAAAACAAAATTTTGGGGAAAATCATGAATCAGTCCCTTTAGCACATCAAATGATGTCGGCACATGTGCAGTCATTTGGATGTATATTGCTATGGATAATTGAATTATGTGGCTTTATATACTTGTGAGCGAGTTTGGTAATTTGAAAGAACACTTCTGTACGTTTTATCATTATTCTTAAATTTGATCATTTTTCAGGGGCGGATTCAGGAATTGAAGTTAGCGGGGCGCAACTTCACGAGGGAGGAATACGTCTCCTACATGTATATATAGTCAATGTATTATTTTCTGTCATTTCTGATGAGGTGAAATTAATCAAATGACATATATTGTATGGCCGTTCGTTTAATGGCTCATTTAAGCATCTCATGTGAAGTTTGGTTTCAGTATCGATAGAGGCATATAAGCTCTCAGTTAGTTTATATGATTTTCTGTGATTTTATTTGGAATGATAAATAGGTGCTTTGTTCGAAAATAAGATATCTTAAAATCCAAACTTAGCTTTGATTTGATGCATTATATAAATATCTAATTAAACGCGTGAGGAAGACTCATGTATAATGTTCTAATTTTTCATATAAGAATTAAGCACTATTAATTATAAACATATTGCATCAAATACTTGTTTGATAGATTTAATCTCTAAACCATAGAGGACATAAAGAATGTCTGTCTGTCTGTCTTATATTTTAGATTTGAATCAAACGAAAGAAAAAAGTACCGATCCCGATCAAAATTGATAGAAATTACTGTAATAATCACATTATTGCTAATTTTATGCTTTTTTCACCAAGAATTTAGTTTTCTTTGTAAATTCATTTAATTCGTAATGTTTTTTACATCAAGGGAAAGAAGTTGTGGAAGCACAATGTTCTCTGCGACTACTTTTTATTTTTTTTCTCTATCACTACTTTTTATTTTTTTAAAGATATAATTCCGATAGTACTTGGTTCAGATTTGAAAAATTGAAATATTTCTGAATTTTGGTATTTTCATTCTTATTTCTTTTTAGAATACATTTGTCCGATATATCTTTTTTCTTTAATATTTTTTGGAATAGAATCTAAGTTATCCCAATAAAAGTAACAATAAGTTTGAAATTCTTAAAAAAAAAAATTTCTGTGAGAATGGATCAGTGAGCAGCGTTCCTCTGGGTTTGTCGCCTTGCGTACATCTCAACGACTGACTCAGTCTTGACTCACAAAAAGAAATAGAAGTGTAATGAGTCGATCCTCTCCCATAGAACGTGACGATCGTGTCACATATTTCATAGCTAGGTTTCTGCGTTCCACTCTAATGGAAGAAACTGCTGTTAGTTGGAGCAAATACAGAAATTTAGTAACATTTGGGAAGAGTACATGTGTATGTACAGGACTGCGATTCATGAATTGACGAAAGAAGACACAGTTTTGAAAAACTATTGAATGGGGGAAAGATAATTGTTTTATCCTTTATCTTTTATGAAAAGAAGATACCATGGTTTACTTTAAATTAGAAAATTTGGGGTGGGTGGGGGGTGGGGGTTGCGCCCCTTAAATCCGCCACTGCTTTTTACTATTCAGATTTCTTTTCTCTGGAATAGTAAAGTTACAAAATTGTTATTGTTGCATATTGTACATGTATATTTAGTCACATTTTCACTCAAACGCATTTCATTCCATTTTAAGAGAAAGGCGAAATGGGCTCAAAATGGTGTGTGCGCGCGCGTGTGTGTGTGTTTTGTCCTGTATATAGTATTCAAAGTGCGATTTCAACCCTCTAATGTGTTAGTAATATACTCAACGATACATATACATTGAATAAAAGACGTATTAAAAAAATAATCATTATATATGCTACATTGTACAAGTGTACATGTACATTTGAATTTTATTAAGATGTGAATTTTTGAAGGGGTGATTGTAATATTCTATTTCTTAGCTATAACTATCCATGCTTGTGTGCGAATTATTACCAAACATTTAGTTTTTTAATGCGAGCATTATATATGAAAAGTAAATGTTCTGCATGTTTTATTCTTAAACCACGAAATCTTAACTGAAATGAATCTACGGATTATGTTTGTGTTGTAGACAGAAGGAAAGCCTTACAGTGTTTACTGTGATTAGTCGTGGTTAGACAGAAGTAAACTCTTACAATGTTTACTGTGATAAGTTGTGGTTAGACAAGTAAACTCTTACAATGTTTACTGTGATTAGTCGTGGTTATATAGAAGTAAACTCTTACAATGTTTACTGTGATTAGTCGTGGTTAGACAGAAGTAAACCCTTACAATGTTTACTGTGATTAGTCGTGGTTAGACAGAAGTAAACTCTTACAATGTTTACTGTGATTAGTCGTGGTTATATAGAAGTAAACTCTTACAATGTTTACTGTGATTAGTCGTGGTTAGACAGAAGTAAACCCTTACAATGTTTACTGTGATTAGTCGTGGTTAGACAGAAGTAAACTCTTACAATGTTTACTGTGATTAGTCGTGGTTAGACAGAAGTAAACTCTTACAATGTTTACTGTGATTAGTCGTGGTTATATAGAAGTAAACTCTTACAATGTTTACTGTGATTAGTCGTGGTTAGACAGAAGTAAACTCTTACAATGTTTACTGTGATTAGTCGTGGTTAGACAGAAGTAAACTCTTACAATGTTTACTGTGATTAGTCGTGGTTAGACAAGTAAACTCTTACAATGTTTACTGTGATTAGTTGTGGTTAGACAGAAGTAAACTCTTACAATGTTTACTGTGATTAGTCGTGGTTAGACAGAAGCGAATCCTTACAATGTTTACTGTGATTAGTCGTGGTTAGACAGAATCAAACTCTTACAATGTTTACTGTGATAAGTCGTAGTTAGACAGAAGTAAACACTTACAATGTTTACTGTGATTAGTGGTGGTTAGACAGAAGTAAACTCTTACAATGTTTACTGTGATTAGTCGTGGTTAGACAGAAGTAAACTCTTACAATGTTTACTGTGATTAGTCGTGGTTAGACAGAAGTAAACTCTTACAATGTTTAATGTGATTAGTCGTGGTTATATAGAAGTAAACTCTTACAATGTTTACTGTGATTAGTCGTGGTTATATAGAAGTAAACTCTTACAATGTTTACTGTGATTAGTCGTGGTTAGACAGAAGTAAACTCTTACAATGTTTACTGTGATTAGTCGTGGTTATATAGAAGTGAACGCTTACAATGTTTACTGTGATTAGTCGTGGTTATATAGAAGTGAACTCTTACAATGTTTACTGTGATTAGTCGTGGTTATATAGAAGTAAACTCTTACAATGTTTACTGTGATTAGTGGTGGTTATATAGAAGTGAACTCTTACAATGTTTACTGTGATTAGTCGTGGTTATATAGAAGTAAACTCTTACAATGTTTACTGTGATTAGTCGTGGTTAGACAGAAGTAAACTCTTACAATGTTTACTGTGATTAGTCGTGGTTATATAGAAGTGAACGCTTACAATGTTTACTGTGATTAGTCGTGGTTATATAGAAGTGAACTCTTACAATGTTTACTGTGATTAGTCGTGGTTATATAGAAGTAAACTCTTACAATGTTTACTGTGATTAGTGGTGGTTATATAGAAGTGAACTCTTACAATGTTTACTGTGATTAGTCGTGGTTATATAGAAGTAAACTCTTACAATGTTTACTGTGATTAGTCGTGGTTAGACAGAAGTAAACTCTTACAATGTTTACTGTGATTAGTCGTGGTTATATAGAAGTAAACTCTTACAATGTTTACTGTGATTAGTCGTGGTTAGACAGAAGTAAACACTTACAATGTTTACTGTGATTAGTCGTGGTTAGACAGAAGTAAACTCTTACAATGTTTACTGTGATAAGTCGTGGTTAGACAAGTAAACTCTTACAATGTTTACTGTGATAAGTCGTGGTTATATAGAAGTAAACACTTACAATGTTTACTGTGATTAGTCGTGGTTAGACAGAAGTAAACACTTACAATGTTTACTGTGATTAGTCGTGGTTAGACAGAAGTAAACTCTTACAATGTTTACTGTGATTAGTGGTGGTTATATAGAAGTAAACTCTTACAATGTTTACTGTGATTAGTCGTGGTTAGACAGAAGTAAACTCTTACAATGTTTACTGTGATTAGTCGTGGTTAGACAGAAGTAAACTCTTACAATGTTTACTGTGATTAGTCGTGGTTAGACAGAAGTAAACTCTTACAATGTTTACTGTGATTAGTCGTGGTTAGACAGAAGTAAACTCTTACAATGTTTACTGTGATTAGTCGTGGTTAGACAGAAGTAAACTCTTACAATGTTTACTGTGATTAGTCGTGGTTAGACAAGTAAACTCTTACAATGTTTACTGTGATTAGTCGTGGTTATATAGAAGTAAACTCTTACAATGTTTACTGTGATAAGTCGTGGTTAGACAGAAGTAAACTCTTACAATGTTTACTGTGATTAGTCGTGGTTATATAGAAGTAAACTCTTACAATGTTTACTGTGATAAGTTGTGGTTAGACAAGTAAACTCTTACAATGTTTACTGTGATAAGTTGTGGTTAGACAGAAGTAAACTCTTACAATGTTTAATGTGATTAGTCGTGGTTAGACAGAAGTAAACTCTTACAATGTTTACTGTGATTAGTCGTGGTTATATAGAAGTAAACTCTTACAATGTTTACTGTGATAAGTTGTGGTTAGACAAGTAAACTCTTACAATGTTTAATGTGATTAGTCGTGGTTAGACAGAAGTAAACTCTTACAATGTTTACTGTGATTAGTCGTGGTTATATAGAAGTAAACTCTTACAATGTTTACTGTGATTAGTCGTGGTTATATAGAAGTAAACTCTTACAATGTTTACTGTGATTAGTCGTGGTTAGACAAGTAAACTCTTACAATGTTTACTGTGATTAGTCGTGGTTAGACAGAAGTAAACTCTTACAATGTTTGCTGTGATTAGTCGTGGTTAGACAGAAGTAAACCCTTACAATGTTTACTGTGATTAGTCGTGGTTAGACAGACGTAAACTCTTACAATGTTTACTGTGATTAGTCGTGGTTATATAGAAGTAAACTCTTACAATGTTTACTGTGATTAGTTGTGGTTAGACAGAAGTAAACTCTTACAATGTTTACTGTGATTAGTCGTGGTTAGACAAGTAAACTCTTACAATGTTTACTGTGATTAGTCGTGGTTATATAGAAGTAAACTCTTACAATGTTTACTGTGATTAGTCGTGGTTAGACAGAAGTAAACTCTTACAATGTTTACTGTGATTAGTCGTGGTTAGACAGAAGTAAACTCTTACAATGTTTGCTGTGATTAGTGGTGGTTATATAGAAGTAAACTCTTACAATGTTTACTGTGATTAGTCGTGGTTAGACAGAAGTAAACTCTTACAATGTTTACTGTGATTAGTTGTGGTTAGACAGAAGTAAACTCTTACAATGTTTACTGTGATAAGTTGTGGTTAGACAGAAGTGAATTCTTACAATGTTTACTGTGATTAGTCGTGGTTAGACAGAAGTAAACTCTTACAATGTTTACTGTGATTAGTCGTGGTTATATAGAAGTAAACTCTTACAATGTTTACTGTGATTAGTGGTGGTTAGACAGAAGTAAACTCTTACAATGTTTACTGTGATTAGTCGTGGTTAGACAGAAGTAAACTCTTACAATGTTTACTGTGATTAGTCGTGGTTAGACAGAAGTAAACTCTTACAATGTTTACTGTGATTAGTCGTGGTTAGACAGAAGCGAACTCTTACAATGTTTACTGTGAATAGTCGTAGTTATATAGAAGTAAACTCTTACAATGTTTACTGTGATTAGTCGTGGTTAGACAGAAGTAAACTCTTACAATGTTTACTGTGATTAGTCGTGGTTAGACAGAAGTAAACTCTTACAATGTTTACTGTGATTAGTCGTAGTTAGACAGCAGTAAACTCTTACAATGTTTTCTGTGATTAGTCGTGGTTAGACAGAATTAAACTCTTACAATGTTTACTGTGAATAGTCGTGGTTATATAGAAGTAAACTCTTACAATGTTTACTGTGATTAGTCGTGGTTAGACAGAAGTAAACTCTTACAATGTTTACTGTGATTAGTCGTGGTTAGACAGAAGTAAACTCTTACAATGTTTACTGTGATTAGTCGTGGTTATATAGAAGTAAACTCTTACAATGTTTACTGTGATTAGTCGTGGTTAGACAGAAGTAAACTCTTACAATGTTTACTGTGATTAGTCGTGGTTAGACAGAAGTAAACTCTTACAATGTTTACTGTGATTAGTCGTGGTTAGACAGAAGTAAACTCTTACAATGTTTACTGTGATTAGTCGTGGTTATATAGAAGTAAACTCTTACAATGTTTACTGTGATTAGTCGTGGTTAGACAAGTAAACTCTTACAATGTTTACTGTGATTAGTCGTGGTTAGACAGAAGTAAACTCTTACAATGTTTACTGTGATTAGTCGTGGTTATATAGAAGTAAACTCTTACAATGTTTACTGTGATTAGTCGTGGTTATATAGAAGTGAACTCTTACAATATTTACTGTGATTAGTCGTGGTTAGACAAGTAAACTCTTACAATGTTTACTGTGATTAGTCGTGGTTAGACAGAAGTAAACTCTTACAATGTTTACTGTGATTAGTCGTGGTTAGACAGAAGTAAACTCTTACAATGTTTACTGTGATTAGTCGTGGTTATATAGAAGTAAACTCTTACAATGTTTACTGTGATTAGTCGTGGTTAGACAGAAGTAAACTCTTACAATGTTTACTGTGATTAGTCGTGGTTATATAGAAGTAAACTCTTACAATGTTTACTGTGATTAGTCGTGGTTAGACAGAAGTAAACTCTTACAATGTTTACTGTGATTAGTCGTGGTTAGACAGAAGTAAACTCTTACAATGTTTACTGTGATTAGTCGTGGTTAGACAGAAGTAAACTCTTACAATGTTTACTGTGATTAGTCGTGGTTAGACAGAAGTAAACTCTTACAATGTTTACTGTGATTAGTCGTGGTTAGACAGAAGTAAACTCTTACAATGTTTACTGTGATTAGTCGTAGTTAGACAGAAGTAAACTCTTACAATGTTTACTGTGATTAGTGGTGGTTAGACAGAAGTAAACTCTTACAATGTTTACTGTGATTAGTCGTGGTTATATAGAAGTAAACTCTTACAATGTTTACTGTGATTAGTCGTGGTTAGACAGAAGTAAACTCTTACAATGTTTACTGTGATTAGTCGTGGTTATATAGAAGTAAACTCTTACAATGTTTACTGTGATTAGTGGTGGTTAGACAGAAGTAAACTCTTACAATGTTTACTGTGATTAGTCGTGGTTATATAGAAGTAAACTCTTACAATGTTTACTGTGATTAGTCGTGGTTATATAGAAGTAAACTCTTACAATGTTTACTGTGATTAGTGGTGGTTAGACAGAAGTAAACTCTTACAATGTTTACTGTGATTAGTCGTGGTTATATAGAAGTAAACTCTTACAATGTTTACTGTGATTAGTCGTGGTTATATAGAAGTAAACTCTTACAATGTTTACTGTGATTAGTTGTGGTTATATAGAAGTGAACTCTTACAATGTGTACTGTGATTAGTCGTGGTTATATAGAAGTGAACTCTTACAATGTTTACTGTGATTAGTTGTGGTTATATAGAAGTAAACTCTTACAATGTTTACTGTGATTAGTTGTGGTTATATAGAAGTGAACTCTTACAATGTGTACTGTGATTAGTCGTGGTTATATAGAAGTAAACTCTTACAATGTGTACTGTGATTAGTCGTGGTTATATAGAAGTAAACTCTTACAATGTTTACGGTGATTAGTCGTGGTCTTGTTTATCATTTGACGTCTTTTATCGAAATTAACATATTATGATTAGGCCAATTTAACTTAATTAGTAGATTATCATCCTGGGTCACCAAAAAAAAATTATATCGGATGGGTGGGAGGATTTTATTTCTTAATTTTTATTTCCCGAAAAGGCATCACACAAAGTGTTAATCAAGTTAACATTCATAGAATCCTTGTAGAGGATATGAAACAAACATGCTGTGACTTTAATCATTCACTCATGTCACTGGGAAGCAAGTTTCTTTGAAATCGTAATTTTTTCGAAAATGAAAAAAGAAAATCGGGGCGGGCCCTTTTTAGAGGGGCGGGCGGGAATGATAATATATCAATTAATTTTAATTGGTCTTATTTTATAGGTTTTTTCTTCTTAACAGATCCCTTATTGTTTTTTAATACACGCGGTTACAATATCATAGTATTCTACACATAATCACATGCTACTGTTTAAACTAGTAGAGAGTCACGGTTTGTAATCTAATATAAAGATTAAATACCGCTTAAACCGAAAGTACAGATAGTTTTTCCGTATTGACTGCGCTAAAAATATGAACCACCTTATCTAAAAGTTCAGATGATTATATACAGAGTACTGACAGGTAACGGGTGCATTTTATGCAAAAGTAAGTTTCGATTTCAAAATATAGAGTTTACCCGTTGGTTCATTTTTGGTTTTGATTTAAAAATCCTATACTGCTCTAACGTAAACTAATATCTTCCTTTTGCAGAACTTTGTCATTGTTGTGTTATGACGTATAAAATGAGTTGTTTTAGGTATGAAAGCACTACCGCTCAGAGAAAATTGTTAACTTTATATCTAACTTTATAAATATATATATATATATATATATAGATGCATAAAAAAGAAAAGGTAAGGATTTCGTTGAGATAATTGAAATATTGCGCTGGGATCAAAATAAGAATCATAAGGCCAATCTTTAATTTATTTCCCCCAAGCAATACCGCTGCATGATGAACATGTCCAGTACTTTTCGGTAGTTTTAACCTAATATTGTAATCCAGTCCCTTCTGTAGACGTTCGCCGTGCGTCTTGTGTCGTCCATTCGAACTTAATTTTTTTCTTAAACGTATTGAATCTCTGTTTACCAATCTTATTCAAAAAGAACGTTGCGCTGTCTTTTGTGGCTTGGGGTGGGGTTAAAATATCTAAAAATAGAGCAATAATTGCATCGGTACATTGTACGATGTGGAGGGAGTAAATTGTAAAACACTGGTATCGAAATGTACAGCATTTTTAAAACAACCATACAATCATTTTCGTTTGCATGCAAAAAGTATTTCAAAACCTAAACTTCGAGTGTATGGTATCAATCAATAAAATATCACAGCAATCGCAGTCTTCTATTTAGGGTGCCATCAGAATAGCGAGGAAAATGTAACCAAGCAAATGAACCACGGTATACACGCATGCGCGAACTCGCGAAATCGAAAGGGATGTTCTATAAGGTGCCGATATGTAACTAACTGCTTCTAATAAGTTTTTTCTTTACAAAAACAAAACAAAACAAAAACCAAAAACAAAAAAACAAAAAGCCAAAAAAAAAAAAAAAAAAAACAAAAAAAAAAAAAAACAAAAAAAAAAGAAGAAAAAAAGAAAAAAAAAAAAAGAAAAACAAAAGAATTATTTTTTTAATTGCCAAAACAAAGAACTTGCTAAACAACAACTATTTAGAAATATCGCGTCAGAAATTGTGAATTCAGAAATCTAAAACAGTTTCAATAACATTTATTTAGATTACACAAAAATTATGATTTTATAATCATGCATTTTTCGGGTTATCAGTCTTTTAAAAATTAGTGTTTTTTAAGATTAGTTTTAAACTGAGTACCGTTAATTACAAAACAGGCGGGGACTTCGCTAAATTCAGTTGAGTTAGATTTCTACATATGGTACGAAATGCGACGCTTTTAATAAGTCAGTATGCTTCATGAATCGTGTTAGCGCTTCCTGTAACGGATGCTGACGTGAGGTGTTGCTGTTCACACCCTCGTGTATTTTAAAAAAAAATATGATATATTTCTTATACTTATATGTTACTTTCACTTCTGTCGGAATATTCCCAGTCGTTAAAGTAATCGAACTATATTCATCAAGATTCATACGCACATTGTCCACATTCATGAGGAAATGGTTGCCATTTCAATCTGTACAAAATATGAAAGTGAAAAGCTTGTGTAACCTTAAAAGGACACTGCTTCTTATAAGTCACGTGACTTAGGAAGATCTCCGGAGTCCGAGTATTACATGCATGTGCGTATCGTTTTGACGTTATATATGTATGTTTTTATATATGTATGTTGTAATAAAACTGAGATTTCAGAGCAATTAAAGTATCACAGAGATCCGTCAGAATTAAAATAAAAAACCGACCAAGCAACCAAAAATAAAATCTAAAAAAAAAAAAAAAAAAAAAAAAAAAAATCAAATTAAAAAAGTTTTATACAGACTTCAACACGTGTACAGGGTGATCTGAACGATACCACAACATATCTAAGCATGGTAACACATTTATGATAATACATGTATTTATATGAATTATGAAACTCCTACATTTATATTTCGGCAGTCTAAACAATGTCGTATGAAGACATAGAATTTACATGTATAAGATGTAAAATTTACAACTCTCTCCCATGAAGTAAGCTGAAATAAAATCCACGATATATATATATATAGGAACTGTATATTTTCCTGCTTTTTTTTATTGAATTATATATATATATATATATATATATATATATATAATAGAATAAACAGTACACAAAGTTAAAATTTTAACGCAAGCGCTTTCACTTTATAATCCACAGGCGTTACATTTTAAAATAGGTGTTTTTTTTCTTTAAAAAAAACACCACAATTTGGATATATCTATACATGTGTGTGTGTACAAAACATCTCCAATTCTACACAAAATGTGAAGAATCCGCATATAGCTAATTGCATTGTTTGGTGACGAATTACCCACGTCAGATTTTTTTTAAAGACCCACGTGTACACCAGAACGATCATTTAATATGAAGTAGATTTAACAGATATATTTAATTACTCACTATTCATTTAAAACCTTCACAATGAATAGCAAGAAGGGCTCGCTCCTTAAATACGCCAGTAATAAAGGACAAGTGTCAAATGCTCATTCGTGTAAATTTGGCGGTATTTTGTATATTTCTGTATACACGCAACCACAGTAAAACAAAACAATCATAGAGTGTGATACTTACGAATGACTTAAAGTCTTTAATTAGATATGCTAAAAAATACCAAATGGGAAATACCATTGCTAATCGAAAGTAGAAGACCCGCACGTAAGTATGTGAAATCTAGTTCTGCTTTGATAGAGAAACAATATAAGTTTCACGTGGTAACAGCTACTGATGCGAATATCTACCTGTTCCTGTACTTTCGTTTTAAAATAGTTACAATAGTATATATATTGATTGACGTTTCTATAAGCGGTCTAACTCAGTGCTGTAATATTCAGTCGAACTTAATCATTTAATTAAAGTCTTCATTGGTCACACACATGTAAAATCGCAGTCATCCACGTTATTCCCTCGTTCTTGCAGATAATGCGGTGTAGTGAAAGTTCATTGTTCATTAAATATTGAAATAAGACTAGATATTGCAATAACTAAAAACCAGTTTTTTAAAAAAAAAAAGCTGTCGACCATATCTATAATTATATATGTGAAACGTGTCATTTGGATTAGGGGTGTGTGTCTCCGGGAGGAGGAAATCTACATAGACTTCTATAAGACATGTACGGTAAAGCTGTCGTGTTGAGAATTAGAGTAGGAACTTTAACATGACCGTCTCCCTGTAGCATTGTACACGTGTTGTAAATACCGACAGGGAATTAAAAATTCAAAATTAAATGCATGATTAATCATCATACCGCCCACAAATTAAGTCAGATCACATTTCATATACCCTCGTGTATTTTCAAAAAATGAAATTTATTTCTTAATTATTAGATTAGAAATACGATTAAACATGATAAAGACTATCAAAATTACACGGTACTTTCATATCATCATGTCATTCTCTTATCAATTTATCTATGCTAATGGTATCCGAGTCACAGAAGGGTTACCATGGAATCGGTCACATTACCAGTATTTTACAGTCTCGTTGTAAGGTACATTTCTTGATATGCCTTCTGTACGTTATTTTTGATTGTGCATTTCGTTAAGAATATTGAATAGTAAGGCAGGGGTGCCACAAAGCACATGGGAACTTGAACCTCCATCACGATAGGTACTTATTTCACAGTACAGTCGTTGCTTATGACGTTGTTGGATAGCTTCAAGGTTTATAGTTTTGCTAAAAAAATCGTAAAATTGTTTTCTGGCGTTAACTATATCATTGCGACCTTTTGATGCAGAACTTACGGGAGATAATTAGTGTTGGTTTTTACTGTAGTATAAATAATAAGAATATCCTTTATACTTTTGTGAAGTGGAATTAAGCGTTAAAAATTATTCATTTTATATCTTTTTGACTTTTTCAGGATGCGAGTGATTGTATTCTTCATAGTCATTCCAATTATCAAAGGTAACTTACTCTGAGTTCAAAGTTTTAAAGAAATGATGATAAAAAAGAAGAAAGGGGGGGGGGGGGTGGTTCCAGATGATTCCTACAAAGAAATAAGAATTGGAATCTTTTCTTGGAGATGGATGGATGCCATCTTTTTTTTAGTTTGAGAAATTAATTTCAATTTTTAAAATATATTTTCAACCGGTCAACAGGGAATGCTTACTACCTTTAGGCACCCGATCCCACATCGGTCCGTGTAGTGTTTCGGTTCACGGAGTACATGTAGTCATTGTGTAGTGTTTCGGTTCACGGAGTACATGTAGTCATTGTGTAGTGTTACAATTCACGGAGTACATGTAGTCATTGTGTAGTGTTACAGTTCACGGAGTACAGGTAGTCATTGTGTAGTGTTACAATTCACGGAGTACATATAGTCATTGTGTAGTGTTACAGTTCACGGAGTACATTTAGTCATTGTGTAGTGTTACAGTTCACGGAGTACATGCAGTCTATGTGTAGCGTTACAGTTCATGCCCTGATGTATTTTTTAAAATGACATGCATTTGTAGCTCACCTGAGCTGAAATCTTAAGATGTAGGGCTCTCGGCGGGTGTGGCCGGTCGACAGGGGATGCTTACTCCTCCTAGGAACCTGATCCCACCTGTGGCATATCTAGCCCCCGAGTTGGCTTAACTCTCTATTTTGTATTGCTAATAGGAGTTATGAGATTGATCACTGTTCGTTATCTTCACCTCTGAGAAAGTATTCAAAAATCCTTTAATCAACAATTTAATTCAAATTGGCAAAAGAGTATCTAAGTGCATGTGCAAGTAAATAGGAGATAAATTCTGCATGTTTTCCAGATTGCGTCTGTAGCAGAGACCCTCTGCCCTCAAAAATCCTCTTTGGATTATCAAACCCAATTCCCCCTAAATATAACATACTAAGTATGCATACCTCACTTTACGCTTGACAGAGTTATAATAAAATGATGGTCATCTACACACATGAATTTCTTGGTTCAATCAAGTGAACCTGCAAAGCACATATGTATTATAATTCTGTCCACTTAATGAACGACATTAGCACCCCCTCCCAAATCTAAATGATGTCATATGTGATCATATGAGATTTAACTTTCAAACGAGACTAAACTTGAAAGACACTTTTTTAATTACCTTTCAGCATTTAAGCCCGAGAGCTTCTTGCTCCTCGCGGACAGCGATGAAGGTGCTATCTATAAACTAAATCTAACAACACTAAGACGCGAGCCTTTGTATCGACTCACCGTTTTCCGACCAATAGCAGTCGGATTTGATTACCTTACTAATGGTGTATACTGGACAGACGTGAAGTTGAAAGCGATCAGAGTAGGGGATCTTCACGGAAACTATGCCAAGACTGTCCGGACACTAGAAAGAGGTGAGAATTTAGAGTTTTCTCTTCATCAAAGTTTGTCCGTCGTTGTGGTCGCTTAATTTCATATTTTTAACCTCTTCAGGTAATTGGACTCTTTTACATCAAACTTGGGACATATTGTAATTTGGTAGAAAGATCTAAGTTTTTTTGTTTCCAAATCATTGGCAATACCGTTTTCACAAGATAATTTTTACTACTTTACCAAGATAAAACCCCGGAATTCACGGGGAAGTTCCCGATAGGCCAGGACAAATTTAGGCTTTATCTATGAATATATCTTTAAAAGTTTGCTGAACAAGATTGCAATTCGTAAATTCCTCCTCATGTAGTGTAAATTCAAATATGTCCAAATCATGAACCCCTCCCCTGTTGCCTGGATATGACTTTAATTAATTATAAATATTCACAAGAAAAGTAATAAAAAAATCGTCTATGGAACACCATGATTGCAAGTGATGAAATAAGCCAGCATCCGCATGTAGTGTGTATTCCAATGTGTTCAAGCCATGTTTCCGGGTCAGTGGAGGTCGCAGTAGTGAAACCGGTAATAAGATGAACAGGAAGGTATGAGTTTTTTTTTTTAGATTTGAATCTTCAAATCCGTAAAGATATGACTTGTCAAATTAAAATTTAGGATCATTACAAGGTATAGCTTGGAGTTTATTTTTTTCATCAACCCTGAAGCCATGCTCATGGTCACAATAATGCTAAAAATATTACATAGGAATTTATACAGTGGGATATCAAGTGGGGCTCATGGGATTTACAACCCCTTTGGGTTCTACGTTTTGAACAAAAAAAAGACCACTTTTATCATTTTGGGATCTTCAACGCCCCGTTTTTGGGATGGAAAATCTGGAGCGGATATATGATATTCTTTAAAGTCCCTTGTCTCAAGAACTACATGTACGAGGATTGCATTTTCTAAAAGTAATTGTGAAAGAGTTTCCCCATAAAAAAGCATATTCAAGGTTGCAAATATATCCAGGTATCACGACATCCAGGTCAGGGGTGGGCTAGAAAAGCAGATCAAACTTGCCTACGTACGAGCAAATGTCGCGATATAACATTTTGTCTTGTATATGTATCTTTTTATCTAGTATTCTCTATGATTCGTTTAATAAAACTTACTTGCTGATCTAATTATTTTACCTGTTGATTTCATTGTCTTGCTTTATGGTATAGATAGTTTCGGTCAAGGATGGCTTGCCTGTTGAATTCATTGTTTTTACCTGTTGATTTAATTATTTTACTTGTTGATTTTATTATTTCATTATTTTACCTGTTAATTTCATTATTTTAGCTGTTAATTTCATTATTTTACCTGTTGATTTTATTGTTATTACCTGTTGATTTCATTATTTTACCTGTTGATTTTCTTGTTTTTTTTATTGTATAAATAGGTTCGGTCACGGATGGCTTAACTATAGATTCACTGTCGAGATTGATATTCTATACTGATACAACGTATAAAGGGATATTTCTGCTTACGATAGATGGGTTGTACAGGAAAACCATTATTTACAAGTCTCTCGATCAACCTAGAGCAATAATTTCTGACTCCAATACAGGGTAAGCTAAATTCATCCATGATAATCACCACGGTGAGTCCCATTGAATCTGAAGATGCTTACGGATGTTTGTCGTAAGGACAATCACTACATGATGCACCTTTTAATACAGCCGACATTAGAAATGAGTCGCATGTCTCTCGATTATGACCTTAAAACAGAAGTATCGTATCACTTTAGGTGTTGGCACAGTAAAAAATACCTTCACTGCCACAGCCGTAAGTGCCATGCGTATTGTCGATACTTCACCTTAAGCTGGTGACGATTCTGCGTGTGTGAAAGCTTCGAATAAGACACAAAACAACAAACAAATAAGACGAAAAATATGTTTCCATGCATCAATGTAACTTAGGTGAACTGTTGTCTTTGTTTATAGCACGATCTACTGGACAGACTGGGGAGCAACTCCTAAAATAGAAACATCCAATTATGACGGCTCAGAGCGGAGGGACGTCATTACTACCGACCTAGTTTGGCCGAACGGACTAGCGATTGACTTCAAGGGTAAGCCACTTCTTGGACGGAACAACATGACTTACTCTTTCCGAGTGTTGTGGTTACGTGTGTTCTACATACAGTCTCTTATCCCACTTATGTTTTTCTGATGAAGACATTGTCTGTCTGTCATCTTCTCTAGAGCCACAGAGTGTGTATTAACAACACATGCTAGAATTATCATTGTCTGTCTGTCATCTTCTCTAGAACCACAGAGTGTGTATTAACAACACATGCTAGAATTATCATTGTCTGTCTGTCATCTTCTCTAGAGCCACAGAGTGTGTATTAACAACACATGCTAGAATTATCATTGGTTAAGGATGAATAGACAGTTGCTTCTTCAACAAAAACGGAAAACGGAAATATTCATATCTAGTGATCAGTCATTCAAAAACTTACTTTGTTAAACACCACTCTGATTCCACGCACAAGTACTCTGAAGATGAAATAAAAAATATGCTAGAGTTCCTTATTGACAGTATCTTCATAGTCTTGGACGATCAGGTTTTCCAACTGTCTGATGGAATTCCCATGGGCACGAATTGTGCTTCTTTGTTAGCTGACCTGTTTTTTTTTATTCTTCTGAAGCAGAGTTTATTCAAACGATTCTACATGAGAATAAACATATCTTGCTGTGGCTTGAACTCGACATTTAGATCTATTGACGACGTTTTATCTATTAAATGCCGGGACGTCATGGATTTTCTGTCACGTGGTCGACGATTAAACATACAGGGGCAAAAAGGCATCACTGTCCATAATGTTAATAAGAGCAAACGTTGCATGCGTCCACTTCTACTTCATACTTAGATATTGTATTGGAAATATATATCAACGGCAAACTAACAACTCAACTAGATCAGAAATGGGATGAATCTCATAACTCCTACAAGCAATACAAAATAGATAACTGGGCAAACACGGACCCCTGGACACACCAGAGGTGGGATCAGGTGCCTAGGAGGAGTAATCATCCCCTGTTGACCGGTCACACCCGCCGTGAGCCCCATATCCTGATCAGGTAAACGGAGTTATCCGCAGTCAAATCAGTGTGCCAAGAACGGCTTAACAATCGGTATGAAACACATCAGACAGCATTTGACCCAATGCGAGGTTGTATTGACGAACTAGATCGTTATAACGACCATAGAATTTGCGAAATGCTGACTTCAATCGAGACTGTTGAAATCCCTGTACCATCAACTTGTTTGTCAGTAGCTTATCTCGATTTAAAAACTGACTATACCCAGAACAAGCTCTTGCATATCGAATCAGTTGAGATATATAAACACCATATGCAGGTGATAATGGAATATTGCTACATAAATGTGGGAAGTTGACGATGGAGAAGCTGAAATCATCCCGTTTGTCATACAGTTGAGTTGTCAGTTTGCCGTTAATGTCTACTTTCAATAAAATATCTAAGTATGAAGCAGAAGTGGACGACTCTGTGGTGTCTTTTATTTCGAGCTCACAGGGATATATCAAATCGACATATGAATGAAAGCTATCATTGTTAATAGACAAAACGTCATCGATATATCTAAAAGTCGAATTGAAGGTCACAGATTTTTTCTTCTCGCGTAGAAGTTTTTGAATAAATTCTGCTTCATATGAATATAAAAACAGGTCAGCTAACAAAGGAGCACAATTCGTGCCCATGGGAATTCCGACAGACTGTTGGAAGACCTGATCACCAAAGACCACGAAGATATTGTCAATGAGGAACTCTAGCATATTTTTTATTTCAACTTCAGAGTACTTGTGCGTGGAATCAGAGTGGTGTTTAACAAAGTAAGTTTTTGAATGACTGATCACTAGATATGAATATTTCCGTTTTCCGTTTTTGTTGAAGAAGCAACTGTCTATGATGTCAAAAAGTCTTGTCTTTAATTTATCGTGAGGAATGGTCGTGTATAGTGTTGAAAAGTCATAGGTTTTAATGCTATTGATTTGGGAAAAATTCTGTGATTTTAAGTTTACTAAAAGTTCTTTAGAATTTTTTAGAATCCACATTTGCTTAACACCACTTCTGGCATATGTAGTCGCACAGTAAGTTTGAAGTTTCTCCTTCACAGATATCAAAAGAGTAATACAAATCATCACAAAACCTGCTATAATCCTGAAATTCATGTATTCAGTTTATCAACATGTCAAATGTTGACTAAAGGCTAATATCTGGCTAATACTAGTATTCCATTGGTATGAATTATCTCAATGTATGCAATACTTGTAAATTGTTCCAATAAACCTTGGATGCCATGATTTCTCGTTGTCAGACTAATTCGATTCCATTCGACTAAAAAGTGTATTACCTTTCTTAGCTGCAATACTATATTGGTGTGATGGGAAAACTGGACGAATTGAAAAGTCCAAGTTAGATGGTACAAATAGGATGGTGGTGAGTGACCAGTCACGGAGTGGTGCACGGTTCTTCGGTCTCGCTCTTCACGAGACTACGCTATACTACACGGACTGGGCTAAAAGGTGCAACATACATTACCTTAATTTCATTCTGCCTTGCAAACTACCATTCTAGCTGCAATAAATTTAACGGTGTTCGCATTTTGGCACCCTTTCACCCGTTGATGTATGATTGCCATCCCTTCTCCGATTTCTCTCTCCTCTTTCTGTATTAACTGTTTATGATATACATATCTTATCAAGCTAAAACATGTAATGATATCGTAGTTTTCATTACGGATAATACTAGAAGTTGTATTGTAGATATCTCATGAAAATGTCTACAAGTGGAGGTTCCCTTGCTGTCGTAGAGTCCAAAACCTTTGAGAAGTTGAGTGGTGTATATCTGTATGACGGTGATTGGTATAGTGAAGGTAAAGTATATCTAAAATGGTCGCTTATGACTGTGAATTAGAAAAGAAACATACCTAGGAAGTTAATAGAACTGAGGGCTGTGCATGTAACTGTTTCTATCAGATCCATTTTATTCCAAGCAACAATTCACTATTACGATTTTTGTCAATAGTATTTCAGTTTTATGTATTTCTCTCAAACTGTATGATGCTGTAGAAAGCGTGAATTTGCCCCGTGCTCTCATATTCCTGTAAACGGCTTCACTCCCTTTTTAAGAACAGCCCTGGCACAATTGTGTTAAAAGAGATGAAAGGAAAATTGGTTTCGCTAAATTTTGAATTCACTCGCTGACAACGAGGGTGAAAGGAGCGAAATTGAAACGGTGGAGTTTAGCTCCCTTTATTCAGTACATGACTTTGAATGTGTTCAAAATTGTACTGTGATATCTATTTCAGAGACAAATGCCTGTGCAATAAGTAAAGGTGGATGTTCCCATTTTTGTTTTCCTCGTCCAAAGTATTCCCGAAAGTGCGCATGTCCAGACAACATGTTCTTGACGTTTGATATGAAGAATTGTAACTACCGTATGTATGAATATATCAAGCCTTTTTGAAAGGGAAAGAATAATTAATTAGTGGGCGTATATATGAAATCGTAATTTGGTCCCAGAAAGCTGCAAGGGATTTTTCTCGAATCTGAAAAACACATTATAGTAAAGAGAGATAGAGAAAGAGCGTTGTCGTGTAGAGAAATCATGGGTAGCAATGTAGATATACAGTCCACTCCACTTATATTGAAGTCGGTTATATTGAACTATCTCTTATATTGAACTTAAAATAAATCCCTCAGTAGTAATATTTGTGTAGTTCAGCATTGGTTATATTGAACTTTGGATATAATGAACAATTCAGGCCGGTCCCCTGAATTTCATTATATCCGGAGTAGGCTGTGATTGAAACTTGTAACGAGATACATATGAATAAGTTTCTCTTATCACTATGAAGGAGTGAAGTGTTATTTCAGTAGTTTTATAGAAATATGAAGCCCAGTAATAAAGGGACTCGCTTCATCACCGGGAGACCGAGGTTGAATTCTCGATTCTGGCAACGCCTCAAACCCAAGTCGCGTAACCTAGACAGTGACTGTACCTTCTCTAAGTAATCATAATAGAAGTAAAAGTACCTTTTGAATATGACCTTAAAAATGGAGATCCCATGTCACGGTAGACATTGACACGAGAGCGACTCCTCGCTAGTATACGTTTGAGCCATACATAAAGTAATTATGTGACACTTCACATGAAAGCTAGTGACGTCCCCACCTGAGTGAAAAAAGTTTTGAATTGGATGTAAAACTGCATTCAAACATGTCTAATTAGAGATCTATTCAAAAGCAGGAACCTAATTAGTTGCTATCGACGATCAAGAAAACGTGAATTATTCAGTTTCATTTTAACGACACATGTCAATTGTACAGTGTTTGATGAAATACATTTTCGTCATAAGACAACTACCAAGTACATTTTAAGAAATTGTTGATGACTCTGAACAAGAGCTATTACATTGAGTATAGATAGGTGAAAACTCTAGTTGTATCCTATTCACTCACAGTTTTAAAACTTACGTTTTATGTTTCCTTTAGGTGAGCCATTAAGAATTCTGATGTTAGGAAAATCTGGAGTTGGCAAAAGTACCACTGGTAATGCTATTGTTGGCAAGGAAGTATTTGAGACTTCTCCCGCATCGACGGAGTTTTCTCTGACATCGAAAACGTCATTCTTTGAGGGTATAAGTCTTGCTGGACAATTTGTGCGTGTCGTTGATACTCCCGGGCTTTTTGGTACCCTCAAAGTGGATCCTCTCGTCCTCGAGATATACAAAGCAATCCGAATAAGTTTTCCAGGACCACATATCATACTATTTGTAACACGCGTTGGTAGTTTCACACTGAAAGATACGTCATCTCTTGCAACCTACAAGAGAATCTTTGGCACCGATATTGAAAAGTACTTAATAGTAGTTTTTACAGGAAAAGAAATACTGATGGAAAATGGGATCAACATTCACGATTATGTTCAATCCCTAAGCTCAGACTCAGAACTTAAACAACTTCTGCACCGCTGTAACAATAGATACGTGGCATTTTCTGATACAGGGGATGTGTTTGATCAAAGGAAAAATGTTGACAAATTGTTAGATATAGCGGGTAGATTGATGTTACAGAGGCTGGCTAATCCTTACTTTACTAATGATATTTACGAGGCAATAGTGAAACTATTCCTTGATACTCAAGAAGATGATGAAAGTGAAATCGAAGATCATGAAAAACTGAAATATACAGACACGTAGCCAATAGAAAAAAGACATAGTATTTAAATAGTTTTGATGTAATATATTTTTCATTTTCTTGATTTCTTTTCCTTTTTCGACAATGACTGAAGACCATAAATAAACCATTCATAATTTCCACTTTGTCATATTGGAATAACAAAATAATAAATAGATTTTAGCTCCCTCAAACATTCAGTTTACTTGTGACGTCATTTGAAATATATTTTGGACCAACGAAGATATATTTTTCGTGTTACGTAGTATAGTATACACCTATTTACTGGCTATGAGGAAAATATCAAGTTTATTTTCCCCCAAGACAGCAACTTGGGGCTGTTTCAGACATACCAAAGTGAAGTAAACACATTCGGCATTAGATGGAATCGAACGAGGTGATCCGAGTGGTAAACTGATTAGAGTTATCAGACTTTGACGTAACAGAAAAGAAAACGCGGAAAATTATAGCATCCGGTAAATAGCTTCGGAACTATTTCTCTAGGGCAGATAGTTCATTAATTATTTCACGGCTAGCGTTATCCAGAAGAAATAACAAATTTATTCACCTAACATCTATATAGCAAAAACATTCTGAGGGATAATAATGATATATAATTCCCACGATGACATGTACACAATATTACAGAAGTGTCACATTACTTGCTTTCGGTTGTTATTTTGGGTACAGCCAATTAGGTTTAAGTATTAGAAAAATATGTTCGTTTGTCTGGAAGGGGTATTTGTGGTCACTTTTAAGTACAAGCGATACTCAGCAAGTCAGGTTTTTAATATGAAAAGTTGAAGATCACGAACAGTGAACAATCTTATAACTCGTATAAAGAATGCAAAATCAAATGGATGTTTATTCATATTCTAATAGATCAACATAATTTTCCCCAGGACGAAGTTTTCATTTTTGAATTATAAGTTAGTCGCAATACATTTAAAACAATGTCTCATCGAATAAGAAATAAAAAAGGAGGAACTACCGGATCCGAAATCTTCCATAAAAAATCCCATTTTGTGTCACCTTGTTGAAAAGGAAATACCACTATGGTGCCCCCAGTGTCAAAGTCGCTGACTGCGCTTGTTTGTGCCATGATTCCAACGACAGAATTTCCGTTTAAAATCAACTTTGTGTACATTGAGCTGGAATGTGTGGACAGAAAACATTTTTTTTTAAACTGTAAAGACATCTAATGATTTATCATAACCTCCGCCGACATTCGCCAGGACGTGGGGAAAACAATTATCTGATTTGGCTTCCACTGTTTCTCCATGTCACGAATTGTTCCGATGAAAAGTAAATTTGAGTTTTAAGATCTGAAACGTTTGATGGAAAAAGGCTTAGAAAATATAGATTTGTGGATACATGTCTTCTATCTTTATCTATGATATTCTAGTTTATGCTTACATATCGCAGCGTTCTAGACCCACATGAAACTTAAACTTCAGAAAAGATTGCTCATGACAAAATAAACTTTTTTCAAATTGTAGTCGATTTATTGATTTGAACTAAGGTACACCATCGTTACCTCAAGAAACCTAGCCGAATATTGTCATGGTTGTTGCTCCGATCTTTGCTTTGACGTCTCTAACAAACTTTTCCGTCCTGAATATCTCACTCATGATGCTATATCTTTCTGCTATTTCATTTCTAGCTGTAAATCAAATGTTATCGATTCTTTCAGTGTATGAAAATCTGAAGGGAGAACTACACTATTGTTGAGTGATGAATTGTCACATTGACATCCTATACTTTAGGATCGCAATAACACCCCTCTACGTCAAACATGGATAAATACTACAAAGGTCTTATGCTTATTCTTTGATAATGACTTGAATCATTGTAGTATGAAAGGTGAATATAACGAATAGTGATCAATCTCATAACTCCTACAAGCAATACAAAATAGAGAGTTGCGCAAACACGGACTCTCTGGATATACCAGAGGTGGGATCAGGTGCCTATGCGGAGTAAGCATCCCCTGTAGACCGGTTACACCCGCCGTGAGCCCAATATCCTGATCAGGTAAACGGAACTATCCGTAGTCAAAATTAGTGTGCCATGAACGGCCTAACAATCAACGTAAAACAAGCATTTGACCCAATGATAGGTTGTATTGGCAAACTGAATGCTAAAACGACCATAGGATTTGCGAAATCCGGACGGTAAATGAGACTGTTGAAAGCCCTAAACCATCAACTCGCCCGCCACCAGCCTGCCTCGATTTAAAAACTGACCACATGCAGAACAAGCTCCCGCGCATCGAATCAGCGGAGAGATATAAACACCATATGCAGGTGATAATGGAACAAAGTCTTAGCGTGAAGCCTTAAAATGCCATGACAATTATGGCTATACTATTATGCGCGTATCCCGATGTTGTGAACATTCAATTATTTTATGATCCCAAGTATTTTCTATTTTTGAAGTACAACCGGTGTTGTTGTCCAAACCCACGTATCGTATATGAAGTACATCAAATATCAAAAGATTAAATACAATTGATCAAAATATGTGTCATTGATACTCGCGGTCTCTTTGGCACTCTCAGAACGGATCCATCAGTCCTTGAGATATACAAAGCAATCCGAATAAGTTTTCCAGGACCACATATCATACTATTTGTAACACGCATTGGTAGTTTCACACTGAAAGATACGTCATCTCTTGCAACCTACAAGAGAATCTTCGGCGCCGATATTGAAAAGTACTTAATAGTAGTTTTTACAGGAAAAGAAATGCTGATGGAAAATGGGATCAACATTCACGATTATGTTCAATCCCTAAGCCCAGACTCAGAACTTAAACAACTTCTGCACCGCTGTAACAATAGATACGTGGCATTTTCTGATGCAGGGGATGTGTTTAATCAAAGGAAAAATGTTGACAAATTGTTAGATATAGCGGGTAGATTGTTAGATATAACGGGTAGATTGTTAGATATAGCGGGTAGATTGATGTCACAGAGGTTTGTTCGACCGTACCTTACTAGTGATATTTACGAGAAAGTAATGAAATAATCCTTGCTATTCAGGAAGATGATGAAGATGAAATCGTAAGTTGTGAAAAGCTGAAATATACATGCAGACACTTAGCCAATCAATAAAAAAGACGTTATGTCTAAAGAGTTTTGATGTAATGTATGTTTCATTTTCTGATTCTTTTTCTTCTTCGATGATGACTCAAGAACATCAATAAAACATTTATAGTTTCAACTTTGTCATATTTGAATGTTCTGGAATCACAAAATAATAAACATGAATTAACTCCTACAAATATGATTTTCTTTGAAACGGTCAGTAATCTATATTGGTCATTTTGCAGTTTAAACATTTATCATAAACTTGACAATGATTATGCAGTTTCTGCACAGCGGGATAGGGATGACATCACAATAGCCGATATCAACGACCGCTCCGAAAATCTATATCACATATCAGACCGGCGTGCAAAAATGCATATCAAGCCGGAAGTTACGAAGTTGCTCGTAACAATCAACGTATCAATGTTTTACCATGGCAAAACAATGTTTTACTGCAGTAAAGCAATGTATGAGAGTTTTTGCTATAGCTAATTATAATTGATATATCAACGTTTTTACACGTACCATAAATAATAAATGTATCTGAGATTTACCATTATAGTAATTCAATGTACCAAGGTTTTAACCAGAGCAAATCATTGTATCAAGGTTTTTACCAAAAGTAATGCATCAAATATTTCTTGATCTGCCTTTAAAATGCAAAAACGTAACCCGCATGCGATAACAAGAATATCATTTAATAAAATCAGCTCTCGGACTTTGTATCAAAATAAAAGAAAAACATCATAAATACTATCCGTTCGTTTGAAATAATTAAGTATGAAAAAGTGCATTATATGATAAATAGAATATTACATTATTAAGCCCTCGGGCTGGTATGGCATATGATATGGATTTTAGCATGTAATATTCTCTATTTATTGTTCATTTAAAGGGTGAAATTATTGAAAAAGAATAAAAAGCATGAGTTAAATAATTATGGTCCCTAGAATGCAGTTTATTTCTGAAATAAAATTAATTTCATATTGATAACAAGTTACTTAGATGTAGTTTGATTACCACGTTACATAGTATAATGAAATATAATTGTCCCAACGACAGAAGTATCGTGTTACTTTATTTGGCTACAATTTTGGGATTTAAGTATTGGAAAACCGTGTGCGTTTCATTAGATGTGTATAACACATACGTTTTTGGTGTATACTAGTACATACAGATATGAAGGGAAAAGAAAATGATTTGATCAATAAAATGATCAATAGATATTCGATAAAATCAATCAGATTGGCAGTAGTTCATGATCATTTTAAAGTGCACATTTACAAAACAACAGAAACATATCATTTATCTGCTATGACTGAAAAACTTAAACCAATAATAAATCAATAAATTCAATCGAAATTTTGAATAAAAATTTGATTTTGGTTGAGGCCAAAACATTTTTAGAGACCAAAGGACAAGGGACGTTATTGGCTATATACCGCCGAGATTTTTTTCATTTTTTCAATTTTAATACTATGCTTAATTATTCTTTTTATTTACACAACTAGGATGTTCTTCTAATCCCACTTACATGAAAATGACGTAATATTTCATTATGACGTCATGAATATACGCTAAAGATGAGCTGTTTAGCGGAATCTGTTGATTTGAAATAAATTATGAATAAACTTTAGTAAAAACAAATACTTTTGCATGCAACAACCAGATTTATATTTTGTATGTTTAATTATCCATTGGTATTCTTCTTTTATTATCAATATGGTGTCGGTTGTTGGCTGCAAACAATATGAATTTTAAAAAAGAATGAATACGAAATCGGCTGTTTTGAATACGCAAAGTCAATATTTTGCATATTATAGAACTGAAAAGAATACTTTTGCATGCAACAACCAGATTTATATTTTGCATGTTTAATTATCCATTGGTATTCTTCTTTCATTATCAATATGGTGTCGGTTGTTGGCTGCAAACAATATGAATTTTGAAAAAGAATGAATGCGGAAATCGGCCATTTTCGTTACGCAAAGTCAATATTTTTTGCATGTTATAGAACTGAAGCAAACTGTTCCATCAATTACCTTCATAAACTTTTACTTTGCAATTTAATAAATACATGTATGTCCAGTCAAACAATTAATGCTTTCCCTAGTTTGCCATAAAAAAATGCAGATGATGTCTGCCTTTCGAGTCAAGGAGGCGGATCAAAAATCCACCGCATGACGAATGGAAATTATTCTATTTTCGTTTTTAAAGGTCACGGGAATATATTTGGACGTCCTATCTTTTCAAAAAAAGATTATTTAAGAATAAATGAATGATAAGTTGGTAGTTAATTAGCAAATAAAAAAACCAACTTTCTGCCTGATCTTCGACTTCTTAAATCGTCTGGGAGTGTGTGTGTGTGTGGGGGGGGGGGGGGGGGTGGGGGGGGTATCCTTCGCTACATGGGTTGAATTCATAATTTTAAGCCTATTTTTTTCTCATTCAATACAACTATCAAGAATATGGGTTGGGGGTGGGGGTAGGGGTGGGGTCACTCAATGTATCCTTGTTCGCATATGAAAATAAGTGCCAGGGAAAAGCAGTTAAATATACCACATTGTCTATACATGTACTCAAACAACTTCCCAGAGTCCGTTCTAGATTTAGACTGAATGTCGGTGCATACAATGACATGCCCACTGACTGATGTAATTTTCATTTATCAAAGATGAACACTATATGGAGAGAGAGAGAGAGAGAGAGAGAGAGAGAGAGAGAGAGAGAGAGAAGAGAGAGAGAGAGAGAGAGAGAGAGAGAGAGAGAGAGAGAGAGTTGGAACTACTCTTTTGTTGACCATTTAGGGGAATGTTAAAGATATAAACACGGACGCATTTTTGTGAGGTTTTTAAATACATTTGCTATATAAAATATACCATCTGAAGTTACATGCATATTACTTAACGTGGTTTGCTGTACCAAAGAAAATGATATCCCATTCATGCAACATAAATTTGTATCGTTTAGTACATGTACATTTACCACACTTTATTCAATATATGTTGTAAATACCCACAGCAGGCAGACATATTTTATTCGTATGTACTGTAACATGTATATTGCATACACATGTAAGCAGACCTGTTATATAATCCTTGGTGTACATGGCATAACAAGTAATTTTATCAGACTCAATCGACGTTTTTAATCGAAGTGTTTATATTTATGACCAAAACAAAACAAAAAACCAAGAAAAAGAAAATTCAAGAGCCATTTTATTTTCCATATTTCATTTGAATAGGAGGACATTGAACAGCACCTTCGAAAATATGATTGCGTTCTACTCAACAATTTTTGACAAATAAACGCATTATTTTCCTCACTCTAATTAACATAAAATTCTTCCGCAAAATGTCTATGACCACAATAAAGTTAGATGTAAATGAATAATGTATTTTCCATAGCATGCCAGTTTTCAATAGTCTTTGATCTCAATGAGTATTTTTATATGAAAAGTTAAAATTGTAACTTTTAGAAAAATATTCTAGAAGAATCAGGCGACTGCAAATCCTATAAGATCGATGACGTCGTTCCGAAAAAGCGACCGTCGAAAGATAGCTTCAGAGTTAACAATGCAATATTGTAGCATTATTTTCTCAATATCAGCAACAAGTAAATGGTACATGTTATATATGAATGAAACGAGAAAATTATCACCTTTCTACCTGCAAAATATCATCGGTTTTTGAAGCGCGGCCAATTTTGGCAAATAACGTCCCTTGTTTTTTTGTTACTTTATATTATCAGAAATTTATCACTATTCCTTTGCAGAATGAAGATAAAAATGGCAATATACACTGGATGATCAAACCATCTGAAACCCTCAAATTGATCATATCCAATCCCAATACAGCAAAAGTGATAGACAGGTATAGTATGCATGCATGTTTAAATTATATAGTACTATATGTTATATATAGTAATATGGATTGAGGGAAAGGGCAGTAGGGAAACATATCTCACTTTTTAACTCATTTGATAACAAAGAAAATGTTAATTATACTAATTACATTTATATACTTTTGAGGCGAGGCCAAAATTTGGGATGGAGCATAATTAGAGGCCAAAATTGGGATCAGGCCAATTTTGAGGCCAGGCCAGGCCAATGGGGCCAGGCCAGGTTTTATAGTATGCCTTCCGTCACTCATTTTTGCTTACTTATAACTTTTTGGTCGCGGATGTACATGAGAATTGACATAATATTTTCAAACAATTTTACAAAAAAATTACAATTTTGTTTTTATTTATAGGATTTCCTTGTCGACGGTATAGACCTTCATAGAGTATTCCGGTGTGTCAAAATATACTTTGTTATAACAGTGTATTTTTGTAGTTAATGCTGTTTTGTTTGCGTGTTTTCCACTTGGTGTCTACCGTTGTGGTGTACTGAGATGCTTTTATTACTGTCATTAACCATAAGGTATATTGAAGTGTGGAACATAATATATGTATACAATACATGTAATCTGTGTTCGGCATAATAAAGATGTATTTACCCAGTAGATGTTCGAACAAAAGCAGATTTAGTGGTCCACTCGACATAAAATATGAAAATGAAATAATATATTTTAAAACACTTAAAAATGTATGTATATGTATGGCATTTCCTTTGCTTGCATGTTTTGTTTGATCGTCGAATATTTCAATTGTACTTAGTGTTCAAAGTCAGGCAAAATATTTTCAGACCAAACTAGACAGTTATTGTCCTTGTACCTGGTCCATAGCTGTACATTGTTGAATCAAACGACGTTTTATGCATATTCTACAGTTCTGTTAAGGATAATGTTTTGAATTTTTGAAATTTGTAATTTTTAAAGAAGAAATCCGGAAAAAGTTGAGACTGAAGCATCTGACATCGTCCATAAAAAATGTCCTATATAGAATTGGATCCAGATTCTGTCATCTTGTTGAAATCGAGACACCATTGCGTTACCCCCAGTGTCAACATCGCTGACATCGTTTGTTACGGCCGTGATTCCAACTACAGGATTTCCGTTTAAAATTAACTTTGCGTACATTGAGCTGGAATGTGTCGACAAAAAGCACGTTAAGACATATACGCCAGATTTTGGAACTGTGAAGACACCGGATGATGCATCATAACCTCCGCCGACATTCGCCAGGACGTGGGGAAAAACAATTATCTCATTTGTCTTCCACTGCTTGTTAACGTCACGAATGGTTCCGGCAGAAAAGTAGATTTGAGTTTGAAGATCTGAAACTTTTGATGGAAAAAAACTTGGAAAATATAAATTTGTGGATACATGTCTTCTCTCTTTATCTCTGATATTCTAGTTTATACTTCTTTACCATCGTCCATCATTAATCAATAATTTCACAGCGTTCTAGACCCACATTAAACATCACAAAAGACTACTCGTGACAAAATAAACTTTTATCAAATTTCAATAGACTGAATTAATTTGAATTAAGGTGCCTTATCCCTACCTGAAGAGACCAACCCAGATATTGTCATGGCTGTTGCTCTAATCTTTGCTTTTACGTCTCTGACATCCTTTTCCATCCTGGACATCTCACTCATGATGCTATCGTTTTGCTGTTTCATTTCTAGCTGTAAATCAAATGTTATCGCTTCTTTCACAGTCTGAATATCGTGAGGTAGAAGTGTACTGTTACGTGATGAATTGTCACATTGACATCCTTTACTTTTTAGTCTATTAACTTCTTCCTGGATCGTGAGGCGCTGATTTTGTTCTTTCCTTAGCTCCTGTCGAAGAGCGTTCTGTTCATGCTGTAAATCGGCCACTTGGGACAAAGTAGAAGACAGATGACTAAGCGTCGATGACAGTTGGTGTAGAGTTGAAGCCTGTTCTATTTTTAGATTATTTATATCCTCCTGTAGGGTACGTATAATGACCCCCTTCTCCTCCCTCATGGTTTGTCATTGCTGTGGACATTTGATCGGTCGCCAACGTCGTGAATGAAAAAGCAAAGATAAACGGAACACAGACAAGTATTGTAGACGACAGCATCTCGATGAATTTCAGACTGAATGCCGTAAGCTATCTAATCTCATTGAACTTATGGGGACACGATAACACCTCTATACATCAAAATGGACAAATAATACATAGGTTATATGATTATTCCTTGATAATGAATCGAGTCATTTTAGTGCTCCTTTATTAGCTGCCCCCCCCCCTTTTTTATTTTTACGAGTCAAAATTTATTCAAAAGCTTCAACATGAGAGAAAAAATATCTTTCTGTGGTCTTCAACTCCATATTTTGATCTATTCACAATACTTAATTTCATTCACATTCGATATATCCCAGTGAAATCGAAATAAAAGACACCGCAGAGTCTTCCACATCCGCTTCATATTTGAATGTTGTTTTGGACATATATGTTAACGGCAAATTAACAACTCAAGTTTATGACAAACGGGACAATTTCAACTTCCCTATCGTCAACTTTCCATATTTCTTTCCAAGATACTTGCTCCCTCTAGGCACCCGATCTCACCTCTGGTGTGTCCAGGGGTCCGACTTTTTCCCTACTCTTAATTTTGTATTCTTTATAGGAATGATGAGATTGATCACTGTTCTTTATCTTCACCTTTTTATCTTATGAATATTGTCTTCTGAGAATGTCCTTCAGTTTAGAGGGGATCCGTGTTCTGTGAGTTAATGTCCATGAACTATGAAAAAGCACAGACACCTGACATTTGGGCCAGCAGTCCAACACTACTTTTAATGTACAAAGCAATAACAATGAAAAATACTTTCAGTAAATTTGTGTATTCTTTGTCTATTGTACCTAATTTTCAATTCCAAATTCCAAATACCAAATGAGGTGAGCTCTGATAGTCGGTCAACAGCTTATCAAAGATATGTAAGTGGATTGGCCTCGTCGCTTCTAGTATTATGTCACTTCGACAAACTATTGTTATCTTGTATTTTTTATCCGTACACACGGTGGCCTTTTCTCTACTCTTAGATAAACCCATGGGATAATCTATTTGGACGGGCTATTATGAGAAGAATTTTTTTTAATTGCTATTGTCTTTAACTCGTCATTTAGATCAGTGATCCTCAAGCCGAAAGTTTGGAAATTCGAAATAACAATGAACTTGTGAGAGCTAAAAGGAAAACTAAAGTGCCAAAAACCGAAAGCCAAATTCGTCCAAGGATCAGAGCTATGCATGAGGGAGATATAATCTTTAATTTTGAAATGAATTATTAAATATATTAAATATATTATTAAATATACATCCGTATTTTCAAGCCAGTAACGAAGTACTTAGCTACTGGGCTGTAGAGACCCTCGGGGACTAACAGTTCACCAGCAGAGGCCTCGACCCAGGGGTCATAATGTAAAACTTATACGGTACCAATTTTGATGCACCAGATGCGCATTTCGACATCGACGACGTTTCATCTGTTGATAATACAAAGTCGCTTTTATATGAAAACTTTCAATGTAGTTGTTCTATGCCTCTCAGGATCCCTTGAATGACAATAAACCACCTGTATCTATTTCATATTTGTATGGAAACTCCTTGAATGAATGTTTTATACTTATCAACAGAAGATTCACTGAAAGCTGAATAAAAGCCCCTTGGGTGAGGATATAAATCAAATTTACCATTAATTCAAATCCTATTATTGTGATTTTGCTCGAGAATAATAAACAATTAAGTAATATTCAAATTTATCTTTTTCATCGGAACAGATTGAACGTGTCATTTACGTTTTCAGTATGTTTAAGATATCATTACCTGACAACTTAAATTGATGTTTAATGAGATAGACACGGACTATATCTAGTCCAATACGCAATTTCCGAAATATTAGCTCTTCTTCAGATTTAATATAGAATCAAACACTTGTTTGCGTAACAATGTATATACAGGGTATGTTGATGACGGTTAAAGTTAGGAAAACTTGTGTTTTATTCATATTAGCCGATGGTATACATGGAACTTACTGTAACAAAATGTTGTTTGAATTGGGCCATGAAATAGAATATATAGTCATCATTTATTTCCTCTTCCAAATGATCGATACTTTCAACTGACAAAGATGGCGAATTGTAAGTTTCGTTTCAGCTATTCTATTCTCAAACACCCATATACTTACTAAATTTGTATATCCCCGTAGTTCGCAACTATAAGTTGGGTAAACATGGACCCCTGGTAGTCCAGTCATTCTACGCCAGATTGTGCTGAACCTAGAACTAATTGCAACAGAAATGTTTTTATGTTCTTTGGAAAGCTTACAGTGTCCTTAATGCTATATTAGAAATCGCCTTCAATTGAAATTTGCATTATATAGATTTTTGGGGTAAAAATCACGGATTTTGAAGAAAAATCGCAAAAAAAACCGGAAACCATAGATACAAAACTTTAGTCTGAAAAATAGGCCATTTTAGTTATTTGAAATGATTTGAAAACTAAATACTGCATCATAAGGAACAAAAATTAAATTTCTAGTACCATACATACGTATTTTATGGGACAAAAACGTCATTTTTGGTGAAAATGAGACAAAAATGTGATTTCCAACAGCTAAGAGTGATAATTAACTCTCATAAACATGACAAAGCAAGTTCTATTTTGTAAACCTCTTAGAAAACGTTTAACAAAGTTATCATAATGTTTTGATTCACAGCTATCTTTTACATTTCATCTTTATTCCTATGTCTTGCTGTTTTTAATATTATGAATGCAAGGTGAAGATAACGAACAGTGATCAATCTCATAACTCCTACAAGCAATACAAAATAGATAGTTGGGCAAACACGGACCCCTGGACACACCAGAGGTGGGATCAGGTGCCTAGGAGGAGTAAGCATCCCCTGTTGACCGGTCACACCCGCCGTGAGCCCCATATCCTGATTATGAATCCTCGGAATCGGAATCTTCATTTGGGCTAAAACCGTTCACGCCTCGAGTTGTGCCTCGACACTCGGTACATGCTATTGATCATTCTAGTCTATGTTTTCTGCAGTTGCAACGTTTGGTATCACAACTGATTTTGCATCTACAATAAATAGTTTTTAAGAGTTCGTCAGGTGCAGGAAGCATGGTTGATCTTACAGGTAAGCACATATTCCCTTCAATGGTCCACCCAAAGTCCGTCAAATTCATGTTTTCGTCATTACCAGTCCATTGTTTTACTTGATAGAATGCTCTAAGAGAATATTTTGTTGCATTTGACGTTGGTGGAAGAGTGTGCATTTCAACCGATATTGTACATGTAATTCCTAGGCCTATTTATCCTTGAAATGTTACTTTAAATTGAATATACACTAAAATTTTCCCTCTCCACCGCACTGATCTATAGGTTAGAGCGTTCGAATCCCGGACGTGACAGAACTAAGTCGTTAAAATAGGTAGTGACAGTTCCATTGCCAAACGCTCGGCATCAGGTGTGAATATCACGGGTCCTCGGAGATGACCTTAAAAACGGATGTCCCGTGTCACAGTAGGTGTGGCACGCTAAACTACCCTCACTGCTCAATGGCCGTAATTACCGAGCAAAGGTCTGAAGTTGAAGCCCTTCACCGGTCTTGGTTTTATGCTATGCATGAGGGAGATATAATCCTAAATTTTGAAATGAATTTCTAAATGTTATAACAGCAATTAAATATACATTCGTATTTTCAAACCAGTAACGAAGTACGTAGCTACTGGGCTGCAGAGAACCCCAGGGATTAACAGTCCACCAGCAGAGGCCTCGACCCAGGGGTCATAATGTAAAGCTTATATGGTACCAATTTTGATGCACCAGATGCTATATTTGAATATATTACTTTATAAAGACGTAATCAAGAAATTAAAAAACTTAAACGTTATGACAATAGAATAATTGCATTTAAAAACATGTGCATTTCCCCAGATAACTAAGGTGACGGTATTTTCAGTTTCATCATAGGGACTGAACACTACATGTATCATTCAGGCATAATCAACTTCGTTACTTTGTAACTTCGAATTCCTAATCAAAACTGACATCATACAAAGTAATCACATAAAAGGTATATACCGATTAAAGCTGAAATTGAATGCAATGGAAATGTGTTGTATTTCAAACTATTACATCTTTCAAAAGCAGTTATATAAACAATTCATAAATTTCTTGATAGCTCTAGTTTGGTGCAATGACAGCAAATTTTGTTGTTGTTAAATTTGGTTAAAGCTCAGTGAAAGGCACCCATTCAAGATAATTCTTGATGGCAGTAGCTGGTGAAATTAAACGTAGAATTAGAACTTGAAATATTATTATGAAATACATGTATTAAAAATAATCCGGACAAGGTTTGTCTTGTTTATCGAATACGTAAATCCTTTCTGATAGGGTATACGCATTGTTGACTTGAGCAAACGAAGTAATCAGATTGAATAATCTTTTCTATATGTATAATAATAAATTTTAAGTTGTATGTTTAGTTTTCTCATGATATCTAATCAAAACACTTCAGCTTACTAGTCAATGAAAGATAACGGCAATATATATGTTACATGATATCAGTCAGTCTGCTGCATTTCCCATGCTAAGATGAACCTCGCGGTACTTGTTTTGTTAGCTGCTGTCCATATCGGACATTGTCTTCTATCTGTCGACAACGCCAAAACGTCTACATCTATTCCTCATGGTGGCGTGTCTGGTGGGTCAGACACACCTCTAGACAGCAACATCATCCGTGACATCATCACGCAGGAAACAGCACTCAGAATTCAACTGCAGAAAAATGTAGAGACGTTAATGAAAGAATTCACAACATTGAAGGAGTCGACGACAAATGAAATAACTTCCCTTAAACAGAAAACGTCTTCCCTACATCAGGAAATCGCAGACTTAAGGACTGAGAACACCAAATTACGACAGAGTTTTGATACGCTGAATTCCTCGTGTAATCAGGGCTGTCAAAATCATGGCTCCCCTGTGGCAGTTTCAGGTGAAGCGTTGAGTTCCGTGAGCGACTTAAAAACACAAGTGAGATATCTGACGTTGTCTCTGTTAGATCTACAAAAACAATCAAGTGTGTTAAATGACACCTTACATGAAAACTTCAGAAATGTCTCAGGTAATGTCAATTCAGGCTTTAAAGACGTAATGGTAGAGATTCTAGATGTCAAAGAAGAACAAAATAAAATAAAATCTTCGCTCGTGAACGTGGATTCATCACATCAACAGATCACGTCATCTTTAAGAGGTAAGACACAATTTGTCTCTACTTAATGTGATAAAAAATGAAAACAGTACACCTGAAGAGTTTTCATAAAAAATACAAGGTGAAGATAACGAACAGTAACCAATCTCATAACTCCTACAAGCAATACAAAATAGATAATTGGGCAAACACGGACCCCTGGACACACTAGAGGTGGGATCAGGTGCCTAGGAGGAGTAATCATCCCCTGCTCTGGAGTAGACATAAGTAGATATTTTCCCGAAGAAATTAAAAAAAAATTTCCTACGATCAGATGTTGAGAAAGGTAATGGAGAAAAAAAATCTGTGAATATTCCCAAATACTGGTACAGGGAAATATTCGCCCCCTTTTTATTTTCACCTTTTTTATCCTAGTTGCCAGTTGCCTAGTTCTCTCCATTATATCTCAAATTCAAAACAGGGCGAAACCGTCAGCATGTGCAGAAAGTCGAAAATAACACGGGGCGAAAATAACATTGTATATAGTAATATATCAGATATTCATTAAAAATGTATAATGTCCCCTACATTATTATTTTTTTTTATATTTCTGTAACTTTCAAGCATCGTGATTTTTGTACCTCTTTTTACCTATCTAGATGACTTAAACATGACTATACGGGATCTGAAAATTGCCCTTGGCAGAACGGAACGTCAGCAAGCTGATTTGATGAACTCTGTATCAACGCTAGAGAGGAACACTACGTCCCTTATAAAATCAAGTATGTATCTATGTAAAACTATTGACTACAATTTACAGTACCTAGCCATAAGTGAGGCATCATTTCCTTTTTATGCACCTGCGACTAAAGTCAGGGAAGGTGTATTGTTCTTGTCCTGTCTGTTTGTGCTCCTTACCTATCTGTTCACAACGTTAACTTTACTCATAACATCTAAAATGGTGAATGAAAGGGCTCTCATATTTCATATATATATTCCTTAGGACAAAACGTTTCTTTTGGTAATTAACTCGATTTGACGAAATGTTAACTCGACCTAACGAGAAACTAACTCGTTATAACGGGTTAATATTTTGTTTGATACGTTCTTAAAAATGAGTTCTGCCAGTTTTCGTACGAATATTATAGTATGAAAACTCTGACAGTTTTTTATCAAACATTATTTTATCTTTATGGTTGTCATTTTCTTTTGCGGTGCAGTGGTAAAATGTAAAACATCTAAATTCTCGAATATGAAGATACAAAATTAAATCGTATTGAGATTGATCACTGTTCGTTATCGTCACCTTGCATCATAGACAAATGCAATTTTTAAAGCGAAATTGCTGAAAATTCCATGAATAAAGGGTGAAAATAACGAATAGTGATCAATCTCATAACTCCTACAAGTAATACAAAATAGATAGTTGGGCAAATACGGACTCCTGGATACACCAGAGATGGGATATGATAAAAAATTATTTTTAAAAATAAGGTCAACCGTTGTTACGTAGTAGTCCACCAATGGTAGCTTTTCCATCATAAAACTTTCCTTCTGAAAAATTGTTATATACATGTGGTAAGTCTTTTCATGGTAAAGTCTCCCTAAAACAAGTTATGGAAAGCTAATCGATTTAAAATTGATGTTTTGTAGAATGATCGCAGATGCCTTAATTCACATATACTTGCATACATCAGTGCATAAAATGTATATCGTTCTGAATATAAAAGGATGTATAAAATTCTATATAGGTTGTTTTGATAAGAATTGTTTCATTACATTACTTTGAAATTAAACTCTACGTATTGATAAGATAAATCTACGTATTGACATGATAAATTTACGCATTGATAAGATAAATCTATGTATTGATAAGATGAATCTATGTATTGATAAGATAAATCTATGTATTGATAAGATAAATCTACGCATTGACATGATAAATCTATGCATTGATAAGATAAATCTACGTATTGATATGATAAATCTACTTATGGATAAGATAAATCTACTTATTGATATGATAAATCTACTTATGGATAAAATAAATCTACTTATTGATATGATAAATCTACTTATTGATAAGATAAATCTACTTATTGATAAGATATATCTACATGTACGTGTTGATGAGATAAATCTACGTATTGATAGGATAAATCTACGTATTGATAAGATAAATCTACGTATTGATATGATAAATCTACGTATTGATAAGATAAATCTGTGTATTGATAAGATAAATCTACGTAGTGATAAGATAAATCTACATGTACGTGTTGATAAGATAAATCTACATATTGATGTGATAAATCTGCGTATTGATAAGATAAATCTAGATATTGATAAGATAAATCTACGTATTGATAAGATGAATCTTTGTATTGATATGATCAATCTAGATATTGATAAGATAAATCTACGTATTGATACGATAAATCTACGTATTGATAAGAGAAATATACGTAGTGATAAGATAAATCTATGTATTCCTATGATAAATATATGTATTGGAATGATAAATCTACATATTGATAAGATGAATCTCTGTATTGATAAGATAAATCTACGCATTGATAAGATAAATCTACGTATTGATAAAATTAATCTACGTATTGATAAGATCAATCTACGTATTGATACGATCAATCTAGATATTGATAAGATAAATCTACGTATTGATACGATAAATCTACGTATTGATAAGAGAAATCTACGTATTGATAAGATAAATCTATGTATTCCTATGATAAATATATGTATTGGAATGATAAATCTGCGTATTGATAAGATGAATCTCTGTATTGATAAGATAAATCTACGCATTGATAAGATAAATCTACGTATTGCTAAGATTAATCTACGTATTGATAAGATAAATCTACGTATTGATACGATAAAGCTACGTATTGATAAGATAAATCTATGTATTGATAGGATAAATCTACGTATTGATAAGATAAATCGACGTATTGATAAGATAAATCTACGCATTGACATGATAAATCTACGTATTGATAAGATAAATCTACATATTGATAAGATAAATCTACGCATTGATAAGATACATCTATGTATTGATAAGATAAATTTACGTATTGATAAGATAAATCTACGGATTGATATGATAAATCTATGTATTGATAAAATAAATTTACGCATTTGTAACCCATGTAGGTAGAACTATAACTCTTGGGTTGGTTTGTATATATAAATCTAAATCTGCAACATACAAACACATTTGAACATACCATTTACCCTAGCTTTAATTCACAAAGTACAAATGATAACTTTACCGGATAATATTTAAGATAAAATAATATATTACTTTAATTCACGCATAATTATTATATGTATAAATATGCTTACCAGTCTATAGCCAATGTAATGAATCTGATGATTGTATAAAGTATTTCTCTATACTGCTAACACCTTGACGGTCGTGCAGCGAATCGTACCTAAATTTTTGGTTTAGAGTACAGAAACGGGTGTTGAACTGAGTGGGGCTATTTATACCAAGATAGTGACATTCGCCCCTTGTATCGATACAATACTTCTTGCAGGGAGACCCCCGCATATCGCAGTCACTTGATTCAGACATGGGTCCCCCTCCTTAATAATACCACAAGGTACCCAAGTAGATTTCGGACACCTCTCGCTTCATGTCTCATTTTACGATTAGTTCGCTATTCATCCTCACTTTTGTGATATAAGTCGCTTTAATAGATATTGTCCTTGCTGGTATACCACTTGAAGACTTGAAGTGAGAGGTGTCCGAAATCTAGTTAGGTACTTTGTGGTACTATTAAGGCGGGTCGCATATATGAATTTTTAAGGGGGGGGGGGCACATATATGAAACAAGTGCCTCTGGGTGTTATTTAAACGATGTATAAATTACGGAAACGTGTCGACATCGTTATCAAAACGACTTCGAAGGGGGATAATTTGAGTCAGGCACTGAAGTTACATTATTTAAAAAAAGATCCATCGGATATAATCAACATCAAATAATTATCTAGCATTAATGACAATTCAAATTCGATAAATTTCAAGAAAACATGTACACAGAATTTGTAGACAAAGTTGATCAATTACTGTAAGGTCTTCCAAACAAATTCTATGGTACAGGAATTATACTGGGGAATTGTATATATGTATAATAAAACAAAATACATTGTATCCAGTAATGGATTCGTTTGATAATGGAAAAAGAATATGTATACTTTACCAATAGATAATCAATGTTTTCTCAAATATTACAAAGAATGGTCCACCTTAAACTTAAGATGGTAGAAAATCGGCGATATAGTAGTTTTCCCGGGGGACCAAGCTTAATTTGACATTTCAATTCATGAGAGTAAAAACAAACTTGATACTTTGATTTACTAGAGTGAAAGCTCCGACCCTTTTATTACTAATCTTCAAATCTTTTACAAGGAAATCATATGGACGTTTGAATATATATGCTTACTGAATTCATTAAAGATTAAATAATTGATCTTACGAGACAATATTTCACTGTTTAAAAGCAGATGGTAAATGATATCTGTTATATTCTTTGTTAGAAAATTAAACCTTGCTTTGATTGTAAATTCAGTAGACAGGTGCATCTTCAGTTTGCTTGGATTATATTCATAGAACATTTGTCGCGTTATTGGAACTTGGTGGTTCTTTGTCTTGATTCTAATCTCAGTGAATGGAAACTCATTGTAGATAATGAATGAATAGTGATATTAGGTTTACATTTTATCAAATTGCAGAACTTCCCAGAGTTGGATTTACAGCTTCAATGACAGCAGCTGACACGAGTACCACCGTAGGAAGACGATTGGTGTTTCCTTAAGTTATAATCAACGAAGGACACGGCTATAACCCAAGCGACGGCGTATTTACTGCTCCCGTGGGGGGCCTCTTCGTCTTCTACTCTTCTCTCGGGTCTTACGGTACTGAAGCCTATACCTGTGATATAGTACTAAATGGGAATACCAAGGTCAGACTGTACACTATGTCAGGCGGTAATGCTCCAAATCAGTCGGCGTCAAACATGGCTGTAGTCCAACTTCAGAAAGGTGACAGAATTTGGATGAAAATGAAAAGTTCAAATCGCATTAATTCGGACTCTTCGTCCATATCAACATTTACTGGATATCTAATATACAATTAACATCCATTACAATATGATCAATTCTGTATACTTTTTCAATGTGTGTTAGATAACAGCATAATTTACATCACATGGTTACATGAGGAATATATTTTGGTTCCAACTGACAAAGCTAGTAACAACATTGTCTTTGTTTGTAAGGCTCATTATTACAACTGTATTTTAAACGAACTTGGCATTAATTCCACTTTTGGTAATCATACTTATACTCCAACTGCCCTTTCAAAAGACGAAATTCTTCAAAACCATGCTTCAGTTTTGGACACATTTAATATTCCAGTCAATGGGTCGAATGAATATGAGTTACCGTACCTATACTGGATTCCTAAACTACATAAAAACCCTTACAAACAAAGATACATTGCTGGATCCAGTAAGTGCTCTACCAAGCCCCTATCTTTGCTCCTCACGAAAATGTTAACAGCTGTGAAGGAGAAACTTCAAACTTACTATGCAACTACATATGCCAGAAATGGTGTTAATCAAATTTGGATTCTAAAAAATTCTAGAGAACTTTTAGTAAACTTAAAATCACAGAATTTTCCCCAAATCAATAGCATTAAAACCTATGACTTTTCAACACTATATACGACCATTCCTCACGATAAATTAAAGACTAGACTTTTTGACATCATAGACAGTTGCTTTTTCAACAAAAACGGAAAACGGAAATATTCATATCTGGTGATCAGTCATTCAAAAACTTACTTTGTTAAACACCACTCTGATTCCACGCACAAGTACTCTGAAGTTGAAATAAAAAATATGCTAGAGTTCCTCATTGACAATATCTTCGTGGTCTTTGGTGATCAGGTCTTCCCACAGTCTGTTGGAATTCCCATGGGCACGAATTGTGCTCCTTTGTCAGCTGACCTGTTTTTATATTCATATGAAGCAGAATTTATTCAAAAACTTCTAAGTGAGAAGAAAAATCTCTCGCTGTGACCTTCAATTCGACTTTTAGATATATCGATGACGTTTTGTCTATTAACAATTATAGCTTTCATTCATATGTCGATTTGATATATCCCTGTGAGCTCGAAATAAAGGACACCACAGAGTCGTCCACTTCTGCTTCATACTTAGATACATGTATTTTATTGAAAGTAGACATTAACGGCAAACTGACAACTCAACTGTATGACAAACGGGATGATTTCAGCTTCTCCATCGTCAACTTCCCACATTTATGTAGCAATGTTCCATTATCACCTGCATATGGTGTTTATATATCTCAACTGATTCGATATGCAAGAGCTTGTTCTGGGTATAGTCAGTTTTTAAATCGAAGTAAGCTACTGACAAACAAGTTGATGGTACAGGGATTTCAACAGTCTCGATTGAAGTCAGCATTTCGCAAATTCTATGGTCGTTATAACGATCTAGTTCGTCAATACAACCTCGCATTGGGTCAAATGCTGTCTGACGTGTTTCATACCGATTCTTAAGCCGTTCTTGGCACACTGATTTTGACTGCGGATAACTCCGTTTACCTGATCAGGATATGGGGCTCACGGCGGGTGTAACCGGTCAACAGGGGATGCTTACTCCGCCTAGGCACCTGATCCCACCTCTGGTGTGTCCAGGGGTCCGTGTTTGCCCAACTATGTATTTTGTATTGCTTGTGGGAGTTATGAGATTGATCACTGTTCGTTATCTTCACCTTGCATGTAATTAATACAAATCATGGGAAATTAAAGTCTATATTATAAGGTACATTGTAGCTTGCTGTTTAAAAAACACGTGAGAGAAACATACACGTGATTAATGTTGATGAATACTTCGTGCTGTCTTTTGTTGCTCTTTATTATTGTAATTTATTCAGTGGTTCAGTTTTCTGTGCAACCTACACACTGTTGTTATACATACAGTTTTAACCTACACACTGTTGTTATACATGTAGTTTTAACCTACACACTGTTGTTATACATACAGTTTTTTTTTCACTGAAGAGACATTATTTGTCGAAATGCGCATCTGGTGCATCAAAATTGGTACCGTATAAGTTTTACATTATGACCCCTGGGTCGAGGCCTCTGCTGGTGGACTGTTAGTCCCCGAGGGTCTCTACAGCACAGTAGCTAAGTACTTCGTTACTAGCTTGAAAATACGGATGTATATTTAATTGCTGTTATAAAATTTAGAAATTCATTTCAAAATTAAGGATTATCTCCCTCATGCATAGCTCTTATCCTTGGACGAATTTGGCTTCACCTTTTTGGCACGCTGTTTTTGGCTATATTTAGCTCTAAAACTTCATAGTTATTTCGGATTTCAAACATTTCGGTTGAGCATCACTGAAGAGACATTATTTGTCGAAATGCGCATCTGGTGCATCAAAGTTGGTACCGTATAAGTTTTACATACTATAGTTTAAAACTTATTTTCTTTAGCGTTTTGTACAGATATACGAATTACAATTCCTTAATGTACATGCACATGTGATAAAGAAAGAAATGGTAAAATAGTATTCTTGATCAAGAAGTTCGCTGAGCGGAAACATATTACCGGTACTGGTGATATTTATTTATGTATTTATTTACTTGTATAAGTTGTTCACTGCGCAAGCTCAATAATGTCAAGAAAGATTTACCTCTATGCACTACGTCAATGATTAAACACATCTATTGATTACAAGAAACTCCTACATGTATTTCTATTTATTATGTTATTGAGTATTTAGTGACAGCATGTGTGAGAGGGGGTGGGTGGGATTGTATAAGATGGTGAGCCCGTCTGCCTCCTCTTTAATGCAGGTTGTCTTACACCAGCTTTATGCAGCGCCAAATTAACATAAACTAAAACAATTGAAGATATCATCAATTCATTTGATGCGCGCAACAATTTAATTAAAGATCTATTCAAATAATTTTAAATGCTATCTTTAAATTATGAATTATTGCGCGCATTAATTGAATTGATGATAACATTGATTCTTCAGCTGAATTGATGCGCACTTTAATTGAATTAATGATCTCTTCAAACGAATTAATGATATTAATTAACAATTGAACTGATGCACGCTACAATTCAATTGAAAAGAGCAATAATTGATATACAATGTAATACGCGAATTAAATCAATTGATGAAAGCAATATTTGAATTGATGCGTGCATTAATTCATTGATGAGATCAATAATTGATTGAATGGGCGCATTAATTCAATGAATGCTCTCTTCAAATGAATTAATGATATCTTTAATTCATTTGAAGAAAGCAATAATTCTTTTAGAGAGATCAACTATATGATTAAAGATATCTTTAATTCATCATATTCACAATTGAATTAATTATCTCTTTAATTGAATTGTTGCACTCTTTAAAAGAATTGATGCGCGCATTAATTCCTTATACAAAAGGATTGTAAATGATTAAAGATATCTTCAGTTGAATTAAAGAGATCATCAGATTATTTATATAGAGCTCTAAATTAATTATTGCGAGCAATATTTCTACGAAATTGATGTTCTCATCAATTTAATTGAAAAGACCAATAATTGAATTAATGCGCTCATCAAATATATTATTGCGCTCATTAATTCAGTTGACGAGAGCAATAATTGAATTCAAGTGCGCATTAATTCATTTGATGAGAGCAATAATTGATTTAATGCGCGCATTAATTCAATTAAAGAGAGCAATAACTGAATTGATGATATCTACAAATAATTGAAAATATCTTAATGTTTATGAGTTTATGTTAATATGGCGCTCCATACAGCTTTGTCACTACGCATACAGGTAAATGTGATGATAGAGTGTTTCTACTGCCGTAAGATTTATCCATTCAGTAACTGCGGAACTGTAGCTCTCCGAAGTAAAAACATTGTTGTATTACCTGTAATTAATAATTAATCATTTAATTTAACATGTTACACGCTTTTTCATTGGTTGAAAAAATATTGGAGTATCGTATTCAACGACAAAAAAAATAATAAATCGCCGGAACTACTTTTTATTGGAATGTTGGGAATTCCTCTGGATGCTTCGTATTTATTTATAAATTAGGCAATCATGAAAAGAAAGACTTATCAGTTCTATCCATCTATATAGATATATTAAACAAAAACAAACAAATATCAAATATAAATGATATAGAACTATGCAAAATGAATTAAACATGGCTATTTGAGGAGACCCCCCCCCCCCATAAAAAACAACAACACACGTCTGCTTCTGCAATTCCGGGCTGAGAGTTAAATGCCGACTCCGGCATTTATACATTTTCCAGAATCAAAATATGAATGCTTACGGAGAGACGTCGATGAAGGCTATACCTCTCGATTTTTCTAAAGAGAATAGTCACAAACTCAAATACCAGATACACCACAAACTGCCTCAGAGATACTGCAATATTGTAGCCCTTAGCGACTATGGTTTCAAACTCCGGCAAAATATGTTTATGAGTGGGCACCAAAACGAGGCTTCCGTACGACGTTACAACAACTGTGACGCCTTAGGAATTCACTGATAAAACTCGAAAAACCCCTGTAACACTCACCTGTCCATCTGGAAGCCGTGACAACCCTCAAGAGAACCCTACCCGCGACGGTGGCACTCTACATCTTGATTATTCACGTCTCCTACGCTTTCCGGTAGTATCGACATCGAACTTTTCACTGAATTCTAGTTCCACTCAACAGAATTCTTACAATTTTCTCTCAACAGGACTTGTCTCCAACTCATCCTTTTAAACCTGGATTCTTCAGTCCACAAGAAACCCGTTTGCTCAACAGTAAACAACAGTTCGTGGAAGTCGCCATTAGGGCTAACGGATTTAGTTTTTTTTAAAGCTGGGTATTCACAAATTACTACGCCCATCTCGAAATGACATAGAGTGTAGTCCAAGAATAACTCGTTAATTCAACTAAAATCAAGTAATGTTTTATCATATAAACTCAATGTTTTAAAATATTAAATGATACGGAATGAATTTATTATTTTTTCGTTGGATGGAGGTATACCACGAAAATAAAACGACGGAAAACTTTTGCATCATGCTCTACGCGCAATGATGTTGTTTTCCGTCATTTTTTTCGTGGTATATCTCCATCCAAAGAAAAAATAATAAATTCATTCCTTAATTCTAAATGTAAATAAAACGTAAAATATCTGTGTTATGAAATGAAAATTGTCCTCAAAACTGGTAAACTTGTGTTTATCATTAAATACCAATGCTACATTTTCCTGCTGCTCTTTAATAACTGTATCAACCGTACATACATACATGACATCGGTTTTAAATATACAATCACAATACGGTAATGGAATATATATTATTAGATAACCTGAGCCGAAGGCTCAAGTGAGCTTTTCTGATCAAAATTTGTCTTTTGTCTGTCAGCGTCATCGTTGTAAACTTTTTAAAATTTTCATCTTCCTCTCCAGGACCACTGCGTCAATTTCAACCAAACTTGACACAAAGTAACATTGGGTGAAGGACTTTCAAGTTTGTTCAAATGAAAGGCCATGCCCCCTTCAAAGGGGAGATAATCACAAATATGCAAAATTAGGGTAGGGTCATTTAAAATCTTTTTTTTAAGAACCACCGGGCCAGAGGAGCTTACATTTACATGAAAGCTTCCTGACATAGTGCAAATTCAGGTTTGTTCAAATCATGGCCCCCGGGGGTAGGATAAGGCCACAATAGAGAATCAAAGTTTTACATAGAAATATATAGGGAAAATCTTTTAAATTATTCTTCTCAAGAATCACTGAGCCAGAAGAGCTGAAATTTACATGAAAGCTTCCTGACATAGTGCAAATTCAAGTTTAAAAAAATCATGGCCCCCAGGGGTAGATTGGGGCTGCAATAGGGGATCAAAGTTTTACATAGAAATATAATGGGGAAATCTTGAAAAATCGTCCCCAGAACCAATGAGTTAGAAGAGCTGAGATTTACATGAAAGCCTCCTCACATAGTGCAGATTCACGTTTGTTCAAATCATGGCCACCGGGGGTAGGTTTGGGCCACAATAGGGGATCAAAGTTTTACATAGAAATATATTGGGAAAATCTTTAAAAATCTTCTCCAGGACCAATGAAATAGAAAAGGTGAGCTTTACACAAAAGCTTCGTCACATTGTGCAGATTCAAATTTGTTCAAATCATGACCCTGGGGTTAGGTTGGGGCCACAATAGGGGATCAAAGTTTTACCTCGGAATATATTGGGAAAATCCTTAAAAGTCCTCTTCTCCAAAACCAATGAGCTAGAAGAGATGATATTAACATGACAGCTTCCTGACATAGTGCAGATTTAAGTTTGTTCAAATCATGACCTCCGGTGGAAGGTTGGGGCCACGATATGGGGATCAAAGTTTTGCATGCAAAGATATAGGGGAAATCTTTTAAAATCTTCTTCAAGAACCATTTGGCCAAAGACGTTGACATTTACATGAAAGCTCTTCGACATAGTGCAGATTCAAGTCTGTAAAAAGCATGGCCCCAGGGATAGGTTGGGGCAACAATAGGGGACCAAAGTTGTACATAGCAATATATTGGGGATATCTTTAAAAATCTTCTTTTCCAGAACCAATGAGATGAAAGAGCGGAGATTTACATGAAAGTTTCCTGACATAGTGCAGATTCACGTTTATTCAAATCATGGCCCCCGGGGTTAGGTTAGGGCCATAATGGGATATCAAAGTTTAACATAGAAATATATCAAGGAAATCTTTAAAAATCTTCTCAAGAACCACTGAGCCAGAAGAGCTGATATTTACATGAAAGCTTCCTGACATAGTGCAGATTCAAGTTTGTAAAAAGCATGGCCTCCAGGGGTAGGTTGTGGCCACTATAGGGGATCAAAGTTTTACAAAGAAATAGAGGAAATTTTTAAAAATCTTCTTCTCCAGAACCAATGAGCTAGAAGAGCGGATATTTACATGAAAATTTCCTGACATAGTACAGATTCAAGTCTGTTCTAATCATGACCTCCGGGGGTAGGATGGGGCCACAATAGGGGATCAAAGTTTTGTATACAAATATATAAGGGAAATCTTTTGAAATCTTCTTCTCAAGAACCATTTGGCCAAACAAGTAGACATTTACATGAAAGCTTTCTGACATAGTGCAAATTCAAGTTTGTAAACATCATGGCCCAGGGGGTAGGATGGGGGCCAGAATAGGGGATCAAAGTTTTGCATACATGGATGGCTTTCTAAAATATGCTCGATGACAAGGGGATTGGACACGGGTGTCCCCTATCAGCCCTCCTTTTTCTTTTAGCAGCAGAAATCTTAGTGATTAGAATAAAAAAAATAATAACAGCATTAACGGTGTTGCGATAAATAATTCTGAAATAAAGAATATACAGCACGCAGACGACTTAACAATTGCGGTAAATAATGAAATCTCTATGAAGAATGCCTTAGATGAAGTGTATACATTTTGTGAAAGTGCTGGCTTTAAAATTAATATCAACAAAACTGAATGTATTTTGCTTGGAAGATTGAAAAATCAGTTTGAAGAACTTTTTGGTATTAGAGTTACAAGTAAAGCGGTCAAATGTCTAAGCATTTTTAAGGTCACGATAAAAAAGAATGTTACAATAAAAATTGGATGAGAATATATAATGAAATGGAAAAACTGTTTGAATCCTGGAAAAGAAGACAATTAACACTTATTGGTAAAACATACACTTACCATTTCAAAATTAACATATGTATCGTCAATTCTATCTCTTCCTGACAAAGACTTGAAAAAATGAAAAAAAGTACAACGATTAATCTTTAACTTCATTTGGGATAAAAAAGAAAGAATCAAACGAAACACTTTGATTGGAGATGTAACAAGAGGTGGTCTTTCAATAGTAGATGTAGAATGCAAATTAAAAGCAGCATGGATACCAATATTATTAAATGCAAAGGGAGTCTAACTTGAAATTGTAGATAATTATTGTAGAAAACTTAACTTTGATATATACTATATGTGTAGCAATATTCCATTATCACCTGCATATGGTGTTTATATATATATCAACTGATTCGATATGCAAGAGCTTGTTCTGGGTATAGTCAGTTTTTAAATCGATGTAAGTTACTGACAAACAAGTTGATGGTACAGGGATTTCAACAGTCTCGATTGAAGTCAGCATTTCGCAAATTCTATGGTCGTTATAACGATCTAGTTCGTCAATACAACCTATCATTGGGTCAAATGCTGTCTGACGTGTTTCCTACCGATTGTTAAGCCGTTTTGGCACACTGATTTTGACTGCGGATAACTCCGTTTACCTGATCAGGATATAGGGCTCACGGCGGGTGTGACAGGTCAACAGGGGATGCTTACTCCTCCTAGGCATCTTATCCCACCTCTGGTGTGTCCAGGGGTCCGTGTTTGCCCAACTATCTATTTTGTATTGCTTATAGGAGTTATGAGATTGATCACTGTTCGTTATCTTCACCTTGCATTTATTTAAGAAACTCACTAAATTAAAAACACTACATTAAACAATGTACTAAATTATGATGCAAGGTGGAAAGGTGTATCAATGCATCGCTCTTCTGATTCAATTTACAGGAGAGGAGTTTCAATATTATTTGATAAAGATTTGAATTTCAAAATACCAAGTGTACACAAATCTAATGAAGGTAGAAAATTTATGGTTAATATAGCATATGATGAAAAAAATATTACACAAGTTAATTTATATGCTCCAAATGATATCAATAATAGATATGATTTATTTTTAAACGCGATAAAGACTGAATTAGTAAATAAACAGAAAACAAGGAAAATATTTTGATATGTGGTGATCTTAATTGCCCAGCGGAAAATGAATCAAATAAAAGCGGTCTTACTTTAAAACAATTACTGAACAAGCTCGATTTACACGACATGTGGAAAACTATGAAAAGCGACAAAAAGGATATACATGGTGTAACGGAGTAATTACTCCAACTATATTTCCATATCAAATAACTTTTGTTTTCAATGTGAAAATATAAGGCTTTAAAGCAATCCTGGTTCACACTCAAATGGCACAAGGGTGTCGGATCATAAGTGTTTAATTTTTTCTTTTATTGTAATTGAAACCCTTAGAGGTCCATGATACTGGAAATTTAACACAAAAATGAAAATGAAACTTTCCCAAGCAAAATCAATACATTAAAAGACCTAATTTAATGATAAGTTTGATATATAAAGTGCGCTACATGTAGATTCCTGGGAAAATTTGAAAAGAAATAGACCCCCCCCCCCAAAAAAAAATGCATAAATTTATCAAAAAACATATCTAAATCTTACAAAAGCAAAATACATTCTATTCATGATGATATAAGTAAAATCGAAGACTTGCTATAGGAATAGAAAAAGAAAATTAGAAAAATAATTGATGGAATTTATACCCCCCAACACTAAAAAAGTAGATGGAAATGCATCCCGAGTTGATTTCCCCCCCCATAATTTTAAATCGTAGGGTGGGATGGGGGTAGCACTTATCCCTTGCAACATGGACTTTCAAACTTGTATTTTCACAAGTTAGTATCATTATAGAAAATAATGGGGAGCGGATGTGGACATATTATAATAACAGATGATGATCATTGTAAAAAATAACCTCTCCGATTCTGTGTACTTGTTAAAGGATATCATTGATGTAGTCAGCAAGATTCCAGTTCCCCCAAAATAAACTTCCGCCACAAGAAAGAGGTCTGTTCTCCAGAAACCAGAATCTTGCTGACTCCCTCTATGATAATTTTAAACTGTATACCAATTTTCCTTTCCCATTAATATGAAAATGAATCATTTAATTTGAAAGTGTCGATTAACATGCGGAGGATAATGGTTCGAATCAAGTCCATCACCTTCATACATGTAATTTGCATTATGTAGATGTGCGTGCCACATATATCTTTTATTATCATATGAAATAATTAAGAGACTAGTGTCTTTTATTTAAGCTTAAAATAGTTATTCGGACTTTAATTTCAAATTTCGTTTAAATGATGGTTGATACATTCCCAGCACTTTAGTTCACACGGATAATGTAGATACTGCATTGTCGATTGACGATCGCTGTATTATTAGAAGCAGACAAATATTTGCCTATATATTTTGACATAGAAGGTTGTAGTGAGGACAACGTTTGTGCCTATTTTTGAGCCAAAATGTTGATGTATTTAAATTTTATCATGAAAGGTGAAGATAACGAACAGTGTTTCAATAATACTATTTGTAAAGTTGAGTTGAATCTGACATAAAGCTTTTAATACGATATAGTGAGTTTTGATAACTTTGAATGGCCCTTTTCTAGAGATACATTCTATGTTGAATTTGCTTGATTCTAACGGATATGTAGATTGCATGTACCACCTCTACAAGAGTAATACTATGGTCGAATGCACCTTGTATGGAGTTGAATATCATTACTAGACTGGTGTTTGTTCAATACCAAAGAGGTCCATGATATTATCGTTTAAGGACGGAAACTTCCAAAATTTGGGTGGGCGGATCCAATTATCAATGGATTTTGGCCGTTTTTGTTGGTGGATGCCCACATTTTTTGTCGGCAGGCAGCTATTGGGTGGCATTTATACTGGGTTTTGCTTGGTGTATTATTATTGTATTTGTCAGTAGGGGGTCAGCTTGCACATTATGATGCCAAACTGTTTGACATACAGGGTATAATCTACTGACCCCCTAATAAACCAAATAGTTTTCTACATTGTGTATAAATGCAGTATTGTTTGTAATTTTTTGGTGCTAGGGGGTCAGCTTCCATATTGTGATGATGATGGGTTTTCCATTTTTCTGTGTACTAGTCAACTGACCCCCTAACTGTTTTTCGTTATTTACAGAATAAATGACAATTTTTCAATTCAATGATGTGTTCTTGGTTATGCCTGCCTAAGCAAAAAACGGAGCAAAGTTCTCCTTGGTGAGTTCAATTTACGTAGGAACATAAAATCGCTTATATGGTTTACACGTATACAGTTACATGTACCGTAGCTCAAATTGTATCCTTGGGATAGGAGTGCCGTTTGAGTTGACTTTTTTTTAACGTAACACGGACGTCTCTGCATATTGTTAATTCTTTTGTACCTTTTTATCATTCTGGAAAAAAAATCACAAAAAATCATGTACAATAATTGAGAGCTTGTATCACTCTCTCGATGGTAAAAATCATTCTCCATAGGAGGTGATCAAATGAGTCATTAAATAACATTAAGCCACCTTAATACATTGATAATTCATTATACACTTTGGCCATGAGCAGGTGCAGATGTGTATATGTCGTATTATACTAATTAAAATCAAAATCTCTTACACGTGTATTTTTTCTTTCTTTTCTGTTCCTTTGAGATATAGTAAAGTAGTATCTTAAGAGGAATAACACACAAAACAAATCCGAGATGGATGAAGAGTGGAAGATTTGTACAATGATATTTTGCATCATTATGTGGTTTGCAGATTTTGTTATGGTGGTTATCAAAATCACGTGACGTGATAACTGTACACGAGGTGACAGTTCAAAGAAGGCGAATGAAACATTATATACATAATGTACGTGAAGGTGAAATGAGGAACTCTGATTACGCATCAGGGATCCTTATTTCAAAGATTCCCGTCTTAATTTCATAATATCATTATGTGGATGGATTCACCCCTTGAGTCAGCATATATATGTACAGACCAGATTGGGTGCAATTTTCTCTTCCACAACACACACATGTAAATTTGAGAGTCGTAATTTTACCCCAAAACTTCCCTTCCAAACAATTAGACAACCAACAGCAAAATGATAATTTCAACAGAACCTAATGTCAACACCACGCAATGATATTTAATAAGTACATGATATAACGATAAATGCACATGACACAATCAACCATGCACATGGTATAATGAGAAAAGCACATCACATAATGATAAATACACATGATCGATAAGAAAAACACATTTAAGTCATGCTGAATGCACATGACATAATCTCATTGGAAATGATCATGGCATAATGATACACGCACATGACAAAATGAGGAAAACACATGACACAATGATTGATTGTATATTGCTGAACGTCCCTTTTGAGAAATTTTCCCTCATATGGAGACTTCACAATTAAAAGTGAAGGGGTTCAAATTTAGGCCTATGCTTGGCGCTTACGACGTTCTTTAGCGAGCCACACTTACTCATTCGGCAAACCTCGGCAGATTCCGGTACCTTTCATCTAGCCTCGGATGCGTGACGGTAAGTGAAATGTAGCTACATGTATGCCTAACATTTGTAATGCGGTCGTCTATCTACTCTCCCGAAAAACTTCCACTTTCAGAAATTAGTTCTCCAATTTTTTTTGAATTAATTGATCGAGTTTTTTCTTAGAAAACTGCCCTCTATTTCGAGAAGAAAAATAAACATAATTCACAAAGAAAAATAGTGTTATAAAAACATTATGCTAAAAAGGACTGCATTTCGCGGGAGCTGTCAGTAGTGCCAGTTGATCATTGATTTTAAAGATGTTGGTTTACGTCACTGTATATGTACATGTACTATGGCGGAAAACATCATACATCCGATGTTAAATGGAATCGACCGAGATGATCCGAGTTACACCTCCTGTGACACGGGACATCCGTTTTTAGGTCATCTCCAAAGACCAGTGATATTCACACCTGATGCCGAGCGTTTGGTAATTGAACTGTCACTACCTGTTTTAACGACTTAGGTCTGTCGTGGCCGGGATTCGAACCCCGACCTTTCACATTCGGGGCGAAAGCTCTACCTCTAGACCACCGCGGGATGTTGCTAAAACGCGGAACGGAAAACAAAACGGAAGACGGAATGGAACGGAAAACGGAAAATATCGTATGCAATAATGTTATGAGGGGGTTAGCATTTTGCGAAATAAAAGGTTTATTATGAACAAGGGAAGCAGAGATTTCAGAGAGCGCGGGAAATCATTCACAGAATCCACCGTTTCAAATACTTCATACTAATGCATATGTATTTTAAAATCATTACATTACCATGAAAAATATTGATAAAACAAAAATAATCATACTGAAAAAAAATGCTTGAATTTTCTAATTTCATATCCATTGAATAAAAGCACCCCTTCTCCGAAAACAACGTAAAACCTAAAATATCTTTTTTTTTTACAATTTCCCCCAAACATAGCCTTCTTAAATAAAACTTGATTTTATCCGTGATGTAGTCATACATCTGGTATGATACATTCATTTATGTATCTCATAAAATTTAAAAGCGAACGAGTCCGGTGTGTATGAAATGTTGTCTCATTTGGGATGAATTTATGTGAAAGTTCGTATATTTACCGACATCCTGTGGATTAGTATTGAACACGAAGAGATACAGCGGCAAAGAAAGATTGAAACAGAACCAATGAAAACAAAGACGAAGTTTACACTGGCTGCCGATAAATCAACGTGTTGTGTTTAAAGTGCTGACAACCATACAGAAATCACTACACTCTTTCTCAGCACCAGCATACATGAGAGAGGTATGCCCTGTTTACCAGCCACATAGGACCTTGAGATCATCATCTGACCAATGGAAACTGGTAGTGAAGAAATCATCAAACAAATACGGTACAAGAGCCATAAAAACACTAGGTGCACAATTGTGGAATAAACTGCCACTGAAACTTCGAGAGCTTGAAGCACATGGAGCATTCCGCAAGAACCTAAAACATTCTTGTTCAAGCGTGAATATGCCCTGTGAATGTAAAATTCAGTGTAATATCAAGGATTTCATGTGCAAGCTTTTGATCCAGGATACGAATACCTGTATGCCAATTGTATCTTGCCAACTCAAAGTCAACCACTTCGTCATTTTACTACCATGTTTTATTTTAATTCTTTCTATTGTTTTATCATTTTCTTTATACATGTAGCTCTTGCAGGTCTTTTATTAGTACATTATCAATGATTATTAGCACAAACATTGTACAGCGCATAGAAACTATAGGTAATTTTGCGCTTTATAAATGAATAAAATAATAATGATAATAATAGTATGAAAAATTAACAGATATGAAATAGCTAAAAGACAAACAGACAATTTATGCTTGAATGGAATTAGAATGGCATCTCATTATTAATTTAAATATTAATAATACAAGTATTTGGTTTAGAAATAAATTGCTAGAAGTCCTCCCTATTGAGGATTGGTGTGCTGGGTCGCTAAGGCTCTGTTACTTAAAAACAAATAATATATCAAACACAAGATGCTGACTTAATAAGACTATGAATTGCCGTTGTTATATACATACTACACTCCTTGTTGTAAGTATACACATACACGGCGTTATGTGTAAATCTACATGTAAATGTGCGTTAATGATATTTTGCTACGGGGGATGGCATTTAAAGCACGTGTGTTCTTTCCATTCTCTACTCATAGGTGTCACTGTTCGCTAACACGTCTGTCAATGCCGACATTTCAAAATTCTTGTAAAACGCTTTGTAAATTCTTATACAAACGTTTAGCTTTGCTTTATCAATTTATGATGCAGAATTTTAGGATAAAATTATTTTACCGCCTGTAAACAATTCCCCAAATTTGATTTTCAATAACAATAAAGCATTTTCTTTCGAATTTCGGTGTTATCGTAGCTATATTAATCATTCTAATTCCTAAATTTCCGTTCCGTTCCATTTTCCGTTCCGCGTTTTAGCAACACTCCATCGCGGGAGTGTTGGCATAATGATAAGTGCACATAACATAAAGATAGTCAACTCAACATTTAAATGTAACAACGACATTTTATCCATTAACAATAATCATTTTCATTCATATGCCGATTCGATATATCCCCGTGAACGTGAAATAAGACACCACAGAGTCCTCCACATTAGTTTTGCTTCGTACTTTTTGATATATTGAAAATAAATCTTAACAGTAAACTAACGACTCAACTTATGACAAACGGGAAGATTTCAATTTCCCATATTTATATAGTAATATTCCATTATCATCTGCATATGGTGTTTCTATCTCTCAACTTATTCGATACACAAAAGCTTGTTCTGCGTATGATTATATTTTTGAATTGAGGCTGACAAACAAGTTGACGTTAGAGTGGTTTCTACAACCTGGTTTAAAGTAAGCATCTAGCAAATTCTATGGTCCTTATAATGAGATAGTTTGCCGATACAAGCTATCATTGGGCCAAATGATGTCTGGTCTTTTTCAAACCGATTATTAGGCATTTATTGGCATACTAATTTTGAATACTGATTACTACGTTTACCTGGTAAAAACGTAGGGCTCACGGCGGATGTGACCGGTCGGTGGGGGATGCTTACTCATCCTGGGCACCTGGTTCCACCTCTGGTATATCCAGGGGTCCGTGTCTGCAGAACTCTCTATTTTATATTGCTTATATATAGGAGTTATGAGATTGACTACTCTATGTTATCTTCACCTGTTGATAAATGCAATAACTTTGACGAAATTGTAAGAAAGTACGGAAGCCGATAGGTGCCAGGGTATAGAATTAATATTTATTTAACTGGCGGCCGCCACTTAATTTATGTGGCGGCCGACACTTATTAACTGGCGGCCGCCACTTATTATCTGGCGGCCGCCATATAAATTAACTGGCGGCCGCCACTTAATTTATCTGGCGGCCGCCACTTAATTTATGTGGCGGCCGCCACTTAATTTATGTGGCGGCCGCCACTTAATTTAACTGACGGCCGCTACTTATTATCTGGCGGCCGCCAGTTAATTTATGTGGCGGCCGCCAGTTAAAAATATTAAATGTTAATTTAACTGGCGGCCGCCAGATAAATTAAGTGGCGGCCGCCACTTCATTTATATGGCGGCCGAGACTCAAATTAAATCATTTATACGGCTGTCACCAGTTATTCAATTCCTTTCTCTTTCTCTATCTCTCTCTCAAAATGAAAGGGGTGCAATCCCTCCCAATGCTTAGTAATATATATATATATATATATATATATATATATATATATATATATATATATATCTCGATTGTAATGTTAAATACGTAGAACCAAGGGGCTGACCCTCCATTTTTTTGATAACGTTCAATTTCTATTATTTTCACATGCAAACTATAATTATTTTCACACGTGAAATAAGATTAATTAGCGGACTGGCCCCCACCCCACTCTTTTGGTGGTAGTAATGAATGGTAAAGATGTAATAATGAATGAATTGATCAATTGAAGAATGAACGGAGCCCCCTCCCTCCAATTTAGGAGTACGAAGTTTGGACAAAAGAGACATTTTAGGTTCCTTTTTGCTTGTCAACAATTGTAGAAGACAATTTCTCCTCCGAGTGTCCCTATGCACTTTGAAAAACGATGCTGCGTGTTTGCGTACTATTCTAAATCTTTCCAAAATAAACACTCAGCGATACGAATTACATTGTTTTTGCAATTGGCAGCCGCCATATATGAATTAAGTGGCGGCCGCCAGATAAAATAACTGGCGTCTGCCAGTTAATTTATATGGTGGCCGCCAGTTAATAAGTGGCGGCCGCCAGATAATAAGTGGCGGCCGCCAGATAATAAGTGGCGGCCGCCAGTTAAATTAAGTGGCGGCCTCCAGTTAAATAGATATTAATTCTATACCCTGGCACCTATCGGCTTCCGTAAGAAGGTGATACAGACAGAAAACTTCCTAAAGGGGAGGAATGTTCGACCTAATTTGCACACTCTCCCAATAGAGGTGGTAGTGAAGGCCCAAAATGGAAAAAAAACCCAGTTTTGTTTAAAATATTCAACGAAAAGAGGTGTAGTAACCCCACAACACCCCTCTAGATCCACCATTGTTCGATTCATACTGTGATAATCGAAGAAGCGATGTTCGAATTATAGCCACCCCTTTAATTTGGAACCCCCCTCTCCCCCCCCCCCCCCAAAAAAAGAAAATCAACAACATGATGTTATGACAAAAGGTTTCCACAAATTATAGAGCTTGAATATACATGCAGTAATCTTTACAAATGTTCTGAAATAAAATATATGAAGAAACTACAATGTACCATATCACAACCACGACTGACATATTCAAACTGGAATAAGAATAACAGGCTATAAAGACGAAAAACACTATGCAGATACCTGTACAGGTAATATTCAGGTAAAGTCATGTAGCTATTGATGTGTGTAAAAAGTTAGTAATTCAACTGAATATCAAATAGAGCTACCTGTATTTTTGCGATATGTACCTATCATTATGAAATTCAAAATCAATTGAATAAAAATGTTATTTCATGAAAAGCTCATGCATTGATTTTATTAGCACAGGTATGAATTGGTGAATATGTCAATTTTGTAAAATAAAAACAACCATCTGCCATCTGTCAACAAATCATTCAAAACTACAGTACAGAAGGTGTTTATTACAAAGTTGTAATGCGATACAAATAACACACAGTCAGACATCGTCTATGATACAAAAGTAGCAGTGAGGCGTTAAAATCTAAACAATGTAACGACATGTGTGACCTGTGTCTGGGATGTTCATCCTCATAACAACTTTATAGAGGCCCATAACTCATGTTTACTTATTTGAGAAATCCATGTTGAGTTATCCCCACTTTCCTTTCATAAGTGTAATGGTACTTACAGTAAGGATTCATTTTTGTCAATTCAAAAAATGTCATATAAAAACATAAACTGTGCTGACTTTTGAAAAAAATATATTCATTTTGAATTTAAAATTATCGTATAAAAACACAACAAAATGTATTGGCTCTTGAAAATAAATAATTTTTGATAGAAACTATCGTATAAAAACATAATAAACTTTTTTGGGGTGACCGGGGTAAATTTATATTTCCTCCCTCGGAATTCTTAAAATAAAGTAAGCGTTTTCGTGGAAGATGCAAAATAACTTTTGACGTCGAGAAATGTTACTTTGATGTATAAAAAGCCGAGGTGTTACCTAAGTTTATTTCTATTTTACTACATCTCAGAAATATACAGCCAATCCTTTACATCTACATATAGACGTTTTGCACAATTAGTGTAGCCATATTGAATAACCTAATGATATACATGTATGTCTGTCAAAGGTCATAGGGAAAACAATGTAGCCATGGATGCCCACTTTCGACGCACGCACGCACACACACACACACACACACACACACACACACACACACACACACACACACACACACACACACACACACACACACTATATATATATATATATATATATATATATATATATAAAGACATATGACTTTTTTCAGACTTTTTATCAATTTGTTTTCTTATATTTTAACATGGTTTGATTACGTCATGGGTACATATGACCAAATGTTTATTTTCGCAGGTGTTCTTGGGATAGTTCCTGCTTCGAGATACTATTTGTCATGTCATGTTATTTGCAATTAAAGGACACATCGCATGTTTTTAAACTTTTTAATTTTTTCAGCAAAATTAATTCATTTCATGCCTGAAACTACTTTACATGTATTTTAAATGAAACAGTTTGCGTAGTTTTCGAGTTTGAAAGCGATGAAATTCAAATCTTGCAATATGCATATTTTCTTCGATATTTTACGCGCCATTATCTGTGACGTCATATGCGACCTCGAGCGAGAAGATTTGAAAACAGTTGAAAGCCATTTCATAAACAGATTAGATTTAATTGACAAACAAACAATTATCACATTAACAGCTTGTAAATAACACTGCATTAGGGTGTTTTGTGCCGTTTAAGGGTGTACTTGCTGTCAGTAGAGAGGATTTGGACTGTGTTTTTTTTCAATTTTCGAAGGAAGGTATGAGGGACAAGACGTGAATATATTTTGTCGGCACAACGACTTTGCCATAAAAACTCCCAGTAGAATTTGTCCCTGTACTTTTTCAAACAAGCACTTGGACAAAGACGTAGATAAACTGCGAGAAAATGGTTCTATCGAAGCTACGCACTGTTACATATAGGCCTACGGCATACTCTCGAATTCAATACACACTCGCACCAACTGACCTTCACCTTGTAACAACATATAGGCAGAACTTTGCTTGCAGTGTCTACCAACTGGTAGTTTTAAAAAAGAGAAATTTAAAGATAAAAGATAATTGAACTTTCAATTATAAATAATAAAATATAATATTTCCCGACTTTGAATTGAATTATAATGCTTTCATTTTTTTAAGGAACGCGTACGTGTTTACAACAGCACGCCGCGCTCCCACTTCCTAAGTAACAACGTGTTGATAACAAAAAATAATGATTAGGCCTAATAAAATTGCTTTAATAAAATAATTTAAAAGTATTGTGATTTTCAAATTAAGTTTGATCATTATTATTATTTTTTTTTTTTTTCGAAATGCACCCGTGGCAGTAGGCCTAGTTGTCAATGATACATAATCGTATCATAATTTAGGCCTATCTAACTTCTCCAAAAATAAATTTAATAATAATTGCACTGTTTATTTTAGAAAAGCAACAACGCTAATTACAGTTGTTTACAGAAATGGCATTACCAAATTGTGTTTAGACAGTGATCCCATGTAAACATTATTTACTCGCAAATTTATGCAGATTTCATACTCGCTTTTCTCGCTACATTTGGGTCGCTATTTGTATGCACTGGTAGCTAAAAGATATAAGACTCGGGAAATTTGTCAACATCGAAATAAATGTTATCCATCGTAAATAAATTAGTCCCCTAAAACCCGAGTTTTTAAAAATATCTAACACTACTTTTACAAGTTGATCGACGAAGGTCGCATATGACGTCACTGTACCACGTGACTACCTATCTAATTAACTAGGCTTTTTGAAATCGGGGCTTAGATTTAAGTCCGTATTGTGGCTAATTATCGCAATACTTCAGCGAACGAACTATTACAATTAATTTCTATAAGCATAAGGAAGACAAAATGCATATAATTCTGTATACTTTGAAAACACGAGATATGTCCTTTAATCGGCCACGTGTTGATGATCCTACTTTAAAAAACAACACTTTACAGTCTATTGTAAATTCTGTATCTTTTATAAATGGAACATTTCGCTGGCACCCCTATACCGTCTACTGGACCCATTAAAGTGTGATATATTTTGTATGTGTGTGCGGGGGAGGGTTAAAGTGTGATATATTTTGTATGTGTGTGCGGCGGAGGGTTAAAGTGTGATATATTTTGTATGTGTGTGCGGGGGAGGGTTAAAGTGTGATATATTTTGTATGTGTGTGCGGGGGAGGGTTAAAGTGTGATATATTTTGTATGTGTGTGCGGGGGAGGGTTAAAGTGTGATATATTTTGTATGTGTGTGCGGGGGAGGGTTAAAGTGTGATATATTTTGTATGTGTGTGCGGGGGAGGGTTAAAGTGTGATATATTTTGTATGTGTGTGCGGGGGAGGGTTAAAGTGTGATATATTTTGTATGTGTGTGCGGGGGAGGGTTAAAGTGTGATATATTTTGTATGTGTGTGCGGGGGAGGGTTAAAGTGTGATATATTTTGTATGTGTGTGCGGGGGAGGGTTAAAGTGTGATATATTTTGTATGTGTGTGCGGGGGAGGGTTAAAGTGTGATATATTTTGTATGTGTGTGCGGGGGAGGGTTAAAGTGTGATATATTTTGTATGTGTGTGCGGGGGAGGGTTAAAGTGTGATATATTTTGTATGTGTGTGCGGGGGAGGGTTAAAGTGTGATATATTTTGTATGTGTGTGCGGGGGAGGGTTAAAGTGTGATATATTTTGTATGTGTGTGCGGGGGAGGGTTGGGTGTTTTATACATCGTCTACTTCCCATGTTCATGTACATGTAGCAATATTTCATTATCACCTGCATATGGTGTTTATATCTCTAAACTGATTCGATACGCAAAAGCTTGTCCTGCTTATGGTCAGTTTTTAAATCAAAGCCACTGTCTCAAGCCACGGCTGAAACATACGCTCTTCTTTCCTTTCACCCGTGGCTCTCTGCGTGACAATTTCTTTGTTTCTCATATATATGCATGACGTGATTCGGCTAATCGCCAAGCTTCCTAGCAAGATTTAATCAGAGATATAAGGTAGCTCATTACACTAATTTTTTTTTATCTAATGGGTCGTTAAAACACCTCTTATGAAGCATGGTTTCATCGTCATAAACGTGATACAAGCTCTGAAGTATTTTATACGAATTTTTTGTGATTTATCCCAGAATGATAAAAACAGTACTTTGTTTGCTAATAAGATACTCTAGAGTTCAAATTTCGCAGTGATTTGATGCACGATATGAATATAAAAGAAAACATGTCTAAACGATTCAGATAGACGTTTAAGTTTTTTAAATAAAAATAAAATTGAAAACGTTATTTGCTAATATTTTTTAAATCTACGAGTTGTACCGAGCAATTAGATAAAATTTCAGTGTAATTGGAGTTATGGAGGTGCATTTATGAGGATCATAATGATGTTTTTTCCGTCACTAAGAACAGGCGGTGAGAAGTCTATACTACAAATGCTTCTAATGAAATATTCGGACTAGTGACGACGAATGTTGTGTATTGGTAATTACACCCCCTTCCCATCTATTGGAGCAAGTGGACGTAAACCACGAAACTGTTCAGATGTCATCGATCTGTACGACGTTTACTATAATTTTCATTGCGACATCCATTATAGCTGTTTTACTTCTATTGGTAACGGATTACGTCATTCTCGTCGGGCATATTTATGAAAAATGAATAAATTGTCACGCAGAAAACCACGGGTGAGAGGGGAAAAGAACGTACGTTTCAACCGTGGCGTGCGACGATGAATCGAAGCAGATTACTGACAAAACAGTTGATGGTCAGGGGTTCCAACAGTCTCGTTTAAAGTTAGCATTTCGCAAATGCTATGGTCGTTATAACGATCTAGTTTGCGAATACAACCTATCATTGGGTCAACTGCTGTCTGAAGTGTTAAGCCGTTCTTGGCGCACGTGTGTCCAGGGGTCCGTGTTTGCCCAACTATCTATTTTGTATTGCTTATAGGAGTTATGGGATTGGACACTTTATGTTATCTTCACCTTTCACTAATGATGACATTTTTACATAGAATGATAGATTCTAATCAATTGCAACAGCAATGGATGTGTAAATTATGGGTTGAGACACCAAATTCATCGGTTTAACCTTACTTTAGGCTACTACTCAGTACTACGTGTCGGAGAAGAGGAGGGGGTGCGATGAATAAAACTACTTCGCCATTTCATACGAACAAATTGATTGTGAATAAAATGGGGGATTGTTACTATGGATTCTCCATGCAATGCATTAATTTATTAGAATAATAATAGAAGTCGAGTGTCTCTAATCGACAGAGAAAACATCGGAAGTGAAAGTAGTAGGCAGACAAAGAGGGATGTACAATCTACTTCACTTGATCAAATCTGATATAGTTTATTAATTTACATGCTTAAACAAATGTAATACAAGTTGTTGATCACCCGATGTCATAAACTGTTTCACATTTATTATGAGCTCGAATGCAATTGCCTCTTATTACATTTTGGCCCAACATGATGGTTTTTTTTTTATAAAACATCTCATACTCAGGTGACCGATAAGGCCTGTGAGACTCTGATTGAGATATTAAAACGACATTACAGAAGGTGTTTACTTCAAAGTTGTAATGCGATACAAATAATACAGAGTCTGATCGTCTACAACACAAAAGTCGCAATGATGCGTTAAAATCTAAACAATTTAACGATGTTTGTGATCTGTGTCGGGAATGTTCTTCTTCATAACTTTATAAAGGCCCATAACTCCTGTCTACTTATTTGAGAAATAAATGTTGAGTTATACCCACTTAGCTTAAGAAATGTAGCGCATGGTACGTAATAGAGTAAGCATTTATTTTTATCATTGAAAATTGTCGTATAAAAACATAACAAACTGTATTGGCTCTTAAAAGCACTCTTTTTAATTGAAAACTATCGTATAAAAACACAAGAAAATTTTTCGTAATGACACATGAAGGGTAGGTTCATATTCCCTGACTTTATTTCCTCCCTAGGAATTTATTTAAGAAATAAAACTACGCATTTTCGTGGATGACGCAGTCAATAAATGCTGGCTTGAGATATAAAAAGTCGAGGTGTTAGACGAGGCTTATATTTGGAGACCGAGAAGGTCATCCTGCATCATTCAAGAAAACAAGAAACTTTAATTTTATTCTAGGCCTAGTACGGCTCAGAAATGATTTGAACAGTCAGCGTCGCCATTTTGAATTGCGTGACAAAGGTCATAAGGATGCATATCAGGGACACCGTCTTTTGACATACACATGTATGTGTATAAGAAATATTCTTTTTTTAATAGACTTTTTTATTTTTCTTCTTATGTTTTAACAAGATATCTTTACATCAAGGATGCAGGGTACCAAATGTTTACTTTTGCAGATTTTTTTGAAAGTTCCTGCTTTGAGAAAGTATTTGTCACGTCATGTTAGTTGCACATGTTGTGAAGATCCCACTTGATATAACAACACTTGACAGTCTAATGGTCAATTCTGAATCGTTCAAAAATTTAAATTTCAGTGATTGATACCCCTCTACCGGCCCATTACAGTATGGAATATTATACATATATATGTATATATATATATATATATATATATGTGTGTATATGTATGTATGTGTGTGTGTGTGTGTGTGTGTCGGGGTATTATATACTAATAATAACACTTTTACATAGATAATAAATTACAATAAATTACAAGAGGTATAAATGTGTAAATGGTGGCTTTGTTATCCAGGCACGTCGTAGCATCCTTTTTCGAAGGGGGATGAAGAAGTTGACAAAATATTGAATACCCGGTAAGATCTAGATAGATAAAAATAATAAATTAACAAAACATCTCAACAAACGAAACAAAAACAACCTTCAAATCATAATTGAAGGGAGTGGTTTGGGGTGGGGTGATACTTTAATACATGACTTAATTCATCGGTTCAGTTATATTAGGCTACTACTCAGTACTGCATGCCACAGAAGGGGGGGGGGGGGGGGCAGCCGGTAAATCAAACTACTTTGGCATTTGAAACGAATAAAATATCTTTGTCAATAAAACCAGGAGGAGGGAGTTCTCACTTCTGCATGTAATCTATTATTGCATTGGGATAATTTTAATGGAAGAGTTACTGTAATCGCCAGTGAAAGTAGCTAGGAGACACGGAGACACGTACCATCTACTTCACAAGCTCAAATTAAAGCAATAAAAATGAAACACAATTATCTGCAACTCATAGTGGTAAGTGATGTATATTTGTTTTACCACTGATATAATCTTATGAACTTGCATGCTTAAACAATTGTGATATAAACGTGGTAGTACGATGTTTCACACTGATTAAGAGCCCGGATGCAATATTCCCCCTATGATCTTTTGGCCCAGCATGACATTTTATTGTACATATCATCTCATACTCAGGTGACCGAAAAAGCTTCTGGGTCTCTTGTTGAGATATGTACCAATCTATATGAAACTCAAAATTAGATCAAGAAAAATATGATTTCTGGAAAAACTCATAAATTGGATGCAGTAGCACATTTAGGAATTGATGACTATGTTAATTTTGTAGCATTTTTTGTTTTTAGAAATCTTGCTGTCTGTGAACAGATTCTTTAAAACTACACTACAAAAGTTGTTTAGCTCAAAGTTGTAATGCGATACAAATAACACAGAGTCCGATATCGTCTACAAGATAACAGTGTCAGTGATGTGTTATAACGTAAACAATTTAACGACATTTGTGACCTGTGTCGGGAATGTTCTTCCTCATAACAACTTAATAAAAGAAGGCCCATTCCTTTAAAAATTTGTAATGCGATACAAGTAACACAGAACTCGATCGTCTCCAACATGAAAGTCTCAGTGATGCGTTAAAACCTAAACAATTTAACTAATGACCTGTGTTCTTCCCCATAAGAACCTAATAAAGGCCTATAAATCCTGTCTACTTATTTGAGAAATAGATGTTGAATTATATCCACTTTCCTTCGAAAAATGTAACTCGTGGTACTTAGAGAAAGCATTCATTTTTTTTAGTTTAAACAATCGTCATATAAAAACACAAGCTTCATTCCAAAATTCTATTAAACAAGTTTCACCACTCTAGGAATGGAAACCAACAATCCCAAATTCATTGTATCTCTTTATGTTAAAATATTCTGTACAAGTAAAAAAGAAACAAAACATGTTTACAATACTCTAATTGCAGAGACCATAATTCCATTAGGAAAAATGAATTTGGGAAAGGTTCATGAAATTTCAGATTCTCAATGGGAAAATAATATTCATATCCTTTTTAATATAAAAAATATTCTACATTAGAATGGTTAAAGTTTAGATTTGACAACTATGTTTTAACCACACACCCATTTTTATCTGAAATTAGGAAAGTAGACACCAAAGTATGTTATTTATGCAAAAGTAGTGACCCCCCAAATATTCATCTGCTTTTGGATTGTGTAAAGGTACAGGAGTTTCTTTTTATCAAAACGTTTTATACAACAAAAAGTATGGATGTTACATGAGACTGGAAATAATTTACGTTTGGAATCACTAGTTCTAAAGACAAAAGCATTATTCTGTTAATTATCAAATTATATATATATATATATATATATATATATATATATATATATATATACAGGAAAACATGTCGGCGAGAAGGCCTATCAATCCAGTAACTGCTGACTGATCTTAAAACACATTTAACTACGCTTACTGCAATTCAACAATGCAAACATAATGATTTTTATGAAGCAGTGGGACATGTGGCTTTTTTTTGTGTGAAGGGTAACTGATATTCCTTGACTTTTTATGCCCGTTTAGCATAACGTTGAGTTGTTAGCTTGCCGTTAACATCCATTTTCAATATAATAGCCAAGGATGAGGCAGGCGTGGTATCTTTTCTTTCAAGTTTACTGTAATATATAGAATCGACATTATAAACGAAAATGAGAATTATTATCATATGAAATGTCAGTCGATGCGGCAAAATGTCGAGGTGAAGGCCACAGCTCTCTTCTAATGTAGAAACAACATAGAAAACACACACTGCGGAATTTGTGAAAGAAGTGACACTATGTTATGTGAATGTTGATAAAGTCATTGTGTTACAATTCCTAGCCATCAAAGAACCATAGTCAATGGTCCATCAGAAGCATAAAAGGTGAAGATAACAAACAAGTGATCAATATCATAACTCCTTTAAGGAATGCGAATTAGAGAGTTCGGCAAACACGGACCCCTGGAAGACTTTGTGATGTCTTTGGATTTCACATGGATATATCGAATCGACATATGACCGATCATGATTATTAATAAAATGTCGAAATGATTTATTTGCTTCAAACGTCCATTATTCCTTCATCTGTAAATGAATATAAGTTTTCTGCGTATTATGAAAGATCATAAACATGTGCACAAAAGACTCCATATTGGGACTGAAATGCAAGTATTAAGACTCACTGTATGGGTTACAATACCCGTGGGCCTTTCGTTTAAATCAGCAAGTTATTGATAATAGAGATCTCTAGTAGGTGATTTATACAGACGTAAACACAGCACTCACTGTCTGGGAATCCTTTAAGTAATAAAGAAGGATTTCACTTCCAAATGGTACAAATAACACAACACGCGCTCATCTAGAATATAAAAGTTGCACTAAGCGTAAAAATGTTATCATTTGACGACAATTATGACCCGGGTCTGGCATGTTCCTCCTCAAAACAACAACTTGGTGAAGGCTCACAAGGCCAACGTGGTGAAGGCTCATAACTCCCGTCTACACGTGGTGAAGACTCATAACTCATGTCAACAACAACAACGTGGTGAAGACTCATAACACATGTCTACGTGGTGAAGGCTCATAACACATGTCTACGTGGTGAAGGCTCATAACTTATGTCTACGTGGTGAAGGCCCATAACTCCTCTATGTAGTTTTCAAATGAATACAGAATTATGCCTACTTTCCATCGAAACGTATATCAATATTTGGAGTAAGCATTATCTTTTTGAATTGGAAACAGTCATATCAAACTTGAATAAAAACTGATACTTGAACAAAAAAACATTTTATGGGATTGTTAACAACCATATAAAACCTAAATATTCCATTTCGTGATGACCCCGTGAGGGATAATTTCGTTTTCCTGTTTTGGAGTTTTTAAATAACCACAGTTAAGCAGAAAAAATCACCCTTTTCTGTGTATAGAGTTCAGACTTCACAGATATATGGAACAAGATGCATGCCGTCTTTGTGTAGATCAGCAAGTTATTTGTAATCTAAACCTAAATGTTATATCTGTAAGCACAGATAAAACTGCAGGTAACGCCTTTTAAATTCCAGATTAGGGATTGATTGGCACGATAGAAAACTCTAGCTGCAGGATGTGCAATGGTATGGTAAAACGTAAGAGTTTGATAAATATGCAAATTTGACAAAGTAAGTTACGTTCAATGAGTCTTGTTAATAATGCTATGAATTTCAATGTTTGAATGTAAGGGATTTCTAGGTAGAAAAAACTCACATGGTGTCATCAACACAATTGAATTCCACACTGATATGTGCTAGTAAATTCACATAGTTCGACACGTGATGCATTTCAGGAAAGATGTTCTTCATCATTGCGACAACTTGACGAAGGCCCATAACTCCTGTCTACATAGTTTAAAAATGGATACAGAATTATACACACTTTCCTTCGAACCATCTATCAATGCTTAGAGTAAGCATCATTTCTTAAAATTAAAACCGTCATATAAAACAACAAACTTGAATAAAAATTTGGTACCTGGAAGATTAAAACATTTCTTTTGATTACTGACACCAGTATAAAAATCTAACAATTTCATTTCGTAATGACTCCGTTAAGGATAATTTGGTTTTCTTGTTTTCGATTTGGAAATAGCCACAGTTAGGCTGGTCAAATATGGATGCAGACAAATTATGAAATTTACCTTTGATAGTTACCTTTGTTTATAGTGTTCAGACGTCACAGATGAATGAAACAAGATAAATTCACTCTGTATGTAAATAAGGAAGTTATCTCTAATCAAAACTTAAATATTACATCTGTAAGCAGAGACAAAAACTGCAGGTCACGCCCTTCAACTTTCAGATAACTGATTAATGCGCAAGATCGTAAATACCGAGTTAGCGGAACTCCCTTGTAAAGAAGTCTGGAAAAGCGTGTCGATCTTGGGCATTTTTTGTTTATTCAAAACATGGCATCGGAAGACGATTTAACCTCCATGTGCTTTCCACAATTAAAAGCATTTTTAAATGAAAGGTATGTAAAAACGTCTGGATACAGGAAAAATGAACTTCTGAATTTAGCTCGGAAGCTATATATTTTGACGCAAGCTCTTCTTAAATTTGGGAATTTCCTGGCTGACAGCAGTGGGGGAAAAATCCACCACATTTCCATTAAAATCTATCAGTTGTGAATATTTCTGCGTACTATGTTTCTTTCCTGAATCATTACTAGTCTACTGCAATGCAATGATAGTGCACCATTGTTAAAATCAGGTGAATCAATCACAACAAAAGTTGCAGAACTGGTATTATTTACCAACAAGCCCAAATTCTCGCACACTTTGGGTCTCGCGAGACTTTCAAAGGGGAAAGTAAAATTTACAATTAAGACGGAAAATGTAGTCGCGATCTTGCGTATTGGCGCGATAGAAATTTCTGCAGGATGTGCAGGATTATATATATATTTATATAAAGCACAGAAATAGCAATGAACTCTTGAATGAACATAACTGCCCTAAGTGAAGAAATACTTAATATAAAGCACAGAAAATTTTACTTTATTTAGATACCCACTTCCGCCCCTACCCGGGGTTGAACTCACGACCTGCGGAACCAAATCTCCTAGCAGCATGTAACCAGCGCGTTAGACCGCTTGACCATCTAGGCAAGTATATATATAAACGCACTAAGTTCCAACAACACTCGATACCTAAAAGTGTCGGATCCACAACATGGATACAAGGTGAAATACAAAAAATTATACAAGCACTAAAATGACCAACGACACGAACAACAGAACAATTCCCTCTACGCTCTTTATCTATTCTACAATGTGGTTGTTAGTGTCGTTGGTTATTTTAGTGTTATATGTATAGTAAGATGTATATATGTATATATATATATATATATATATATATATATATATATATATATATATGCACTCTTGCCCTAACGGCAGCTCTGACAACTTGTTAGTATTGAATGGTGGTTGAAATTGCGAAATGAACCTCTAAACCTTAAGATCAAAGCAATGGATTATTCATTGACCTTTCCGTACAATGTAGGATGTTGAGGTATTTGAGTAGAACAATTCCCTTTACGCTCTTTATCTATTTTACTGTTTTGGGGGGAGTGGTGTTTTTTTTCGTTTGATCAATCTTCCTTATTTAAATACTAATTTCACACCCGGATATTTAATTTAGACGCGACAGGAATTGTACACTAATTTCATTCTTTAATACATATTAGTAGAAAGATGGATGCAACGATTAACAGAAATTGAGATGCATAAGGAAGTAACGATTTTGTTATAAATAGTATAAAAGAAAATCAAAGGTTGATTGTGTATGATGCCTAATTTCCGTCTATAAACGTATTTGCGTTTTAATAATTGGGAAGTTAAACACTATGGACGCAAATCGGCATTGTATTTTCCTTGTCGTCGTGATTTTATCTACATTGCACAGAGACTCGCATTATTCCACTCGTGGAAACTTAAGGATAATATAGTAGATATAAATGTAAACGACACAATTTCACACTCCGGTAGCGTGTAAAGAATTCATATACACGATGTCATTTTTATAGTAATTTTCTTAGCCAGTCTTAGAGAGTTATTGTTCCTAAACTCCTACGTCATATACTTCTGTATACTAATAATAACACAGGACACTTAGGTTGAAATGCCACCGAATGATTACCCTCTGAAAATATCGGCCTTTTGAGCTTCCAGGGTGTTATGGGTCAGAACAAACCCTTAATATAGCGTAGCAGAATTTACTAACAAAAGAAAATTATACAATTAATAAGATTATTTTACAATTTATAATTGATAGAAAATTGTAACAATAGGACAATACTAACTTATGGTAGGTGAACAATAAATCCAAACAGAATCTACACACACAATAACAATAATTCCGGAATTGTTGTTCCCAGTATAATCCAAAATGTATGTATAGAAAGTGTCTAACCAGAGCTTTTTTTCATAAGAATTTCAATATATTGAAATAAGAATTAATTTTCTAGTACAATGATGAAAGACAATTATGCAACAATTACGTAATCTTTCTATTAAAATTAAAACGAGTCTAGAACGATATCTGTCACAGGTGTCAATGACAACTAAACATCACTTCTCTAGAATAATTTAGGTCAACCCAGTGCAAATAATACTATACACTACACCCCTCCCGTTAAAAAATTTGAATGAGAATAAAAACTCAAATACACAATGTGCATCAATCAAAGCAACAACAAAACTTCAAAACATATTCATGACATTCTTGATAAGGCATCTGCTATAACATTGCCTCTGCCTTTGATATGTTTGATATCATACTCTTGCAATAATATACTCCATCTTGTGAGTCTTTGATTCGTGTTTGACATTTTATGCAAAAAGTGAGAGGGTTATGATCCGTAAAAACAAGAATTGGATGTATAGTAACATTTAGATAAACATTAAAAATGTTGCAAAGCTAATAAGAAAACAAGATACTCTTTTTCAATGGTTGAATAATTCTGTTGACATTTTGTAAGTTTGAAAAAATAAGAAAGAACTCTATCTTCGTTGCCACTATGTTCTTAAAACAAAGCAACACCGATTCCTACATCACTAGCATCTACAATAAGCTTAAAGTGCTTAGAAAAATCAGGAGCTGAAAGAAATGGACTACTCATGAGAACAGACTTTATTTTACAAAATGATTCGTCGCAGTCCTTCGTCCATACAAATTTAGCCCTCTTTTGCAATAAGTCGCTAAGTTGACCAACTGTTGAAGAAAAATTTGGACAAAATTTTCTGTAAAAACCTGTCACGCCAAAAAATCGCATTAACTCTTTCTTGGTTGAAGAAAATCGGGAACTTTACAATAGCCCCAACTTAGCCATAATAGGTGTAACATAACCTTGACCTACTTTATGACCTAAATACTCTACAATAGCATGCCATAAGTCACTCTTTGCAAGGTTCACTGTTAAAGTTCCTTTTGCCAGAATGTCGAAGAATGCACGCATGATTTGGAGATGTTCCTCCCATGTGTCGCTGTAGATTATAGCATCATCAATGTAGGCTTCACATCTTTGAATGTTATGAAGAATGGAATGAGTCATCTGCTAAAAGGTCGCTGGAGCATTCTTCATACAAAACGGCATCACTTTGTATTGGAAGAGGCCATCAAGAGTCACAAATGCAGATATTTCTTTCGCTCTCTCAGTCAATGGCACTTACTTGTAACCCTTCAACAGTTCAAATTTATTGACAAATTTGGCATTTCCGATTTTGTCAATGTAGTAATTAATTCTAGGAATCGGATAAGAGTCTGTCTTCGTGACAGAATTCATTTCTCTAAAGTCAGTACATAATCGGTAGGTACCATCACGCTTTGGAAGGTGAGCTCCAGTCAAGTTCACTCATGTCATTGTCCACTTCTGTTCTTAAATACTATAATTCTGATGGAAATTTCGCAGTCATGATACATTTTATAAAATGGAAATATGTTGAAATCTCCATGACCGCAATAGGGGGAATACTTTATAAAAAATTTTAATCACAAACTTGATAGAAAATAACTGTGTAAAATTGAAACTACATTGAACTGAACTCTGTAATTGATTTCCAAGTATTGTCTAATATTGTGTGTATTATACCGCTACCAGTGTAATTTATTATGACGTCACAAAGGACAATTACTTACGTCGTGATATGTTGACGTTACTTAGCAATATTATTTCATTTTATAACTGTCTGAAGAGGCATTAAAGCCGAAAGCGCTAACAGTGAAATGTTATTCGAGTTTTGTGTTTCTTGACTTTTATTATTGGATGTATTTACTGTATATATATATACATATAAACCACGACAAATACAGCTCAATTCTCTTATGGAAACATATATAAAATGATACTGCAAAAACAGGAAGTAAATGAAGTGCTATTCTCACGATATGCTAACCAGATGAAGTTTTGACTTGATTTTTCATAATTAGGATGTATTTTCGAACTGTTATGTTGTATTTCATGATCATACAATTTTGGAATTTAGATTGTAATAAACGAAAATGCAAAAGGTAAAGTGATTCTCTTCTCTGATATTTTTCTTTCAAGTTAGATTTTCAAGCATGTTGTTTAATATCAATATAAATGTCCTTCAGGTATGGAGAAGATGTGTGCTGTCGAAATTTCCGTTACAATGAAGCTTTAGACACATGCGAAGGTAAGATTGTCATACACGACGCCTTACATTGACAAATTTCGCTAGCAAATTCAGAAAGCATAATGAATATTACATATCTGTGATATTTTTTAATAAACAGATTTTTGAATTGTAAGAAATGAATATTGTTCATTGTAGATTGCCCTATTGGATACCATTACTGGAACTGTTCCAGAAAATGTCAACATCCATTTTACGGAAAAGACTGTCAAAAGGAATGCAATTGTAACATGGATGATTGTCATTTTTCCTATGGCTGTCCAAGTATCAAATGTGAGCACCTTTTTAGAAAGCCAATAATATTAGCACATGTAAACGCAAGCAAATTTATAGGTATGCAGTTTTCATGCATTGTAGTATTTCTATCTATGATCAACATTGAACAAATTTTTGTAAAACATTCATTGTTGTTGCTGAATTTATCGACCTTAGAAAAAATCATTACGATGATTTTTGGCATTTTACCATTTTTACAAGCTTCCAATACCATGTCAATAAAACCACTGCACACATTCCACAACATGGTAATTTGTACGTGTAAAATAGTGACCAACCCCACAAATCCTATAATGTTTCATTTTACCTTTGTTATTAAAGAAGTAGCTGAATATGAGTAAGAAAGCACAATCTTTAGTTTATCATAAGGAATGGCGGTGTAAAGGTTTGAAAAGGTATACATGATTTATTGAAAGTAAGTTTGTTTTATTGTTTAGATGGTTTAACGGTGTAGTAATCGTGTGTCGCCACTAGATTTTGTTATGCTCCTTTCAAATAACACGACGCATTAAATGTGTTACATACATTGTAACTATCACTTAGAAATATTCTATTTTCATTTTACAGCTTCCACGCAAGTAACAACACACACTGAATATGAAATTACTTTACGTACGATAACACGGATGATAGCCAGTACCATTACACAACTACCAAATAAACAAACCATTGCTGCAAAAACACCGAATAATTTTCTCTTAAATAAAACAAATCTTATAATTATCATTGGAGCGGTAGGACTAGGACTGTTTCTTCTGCTGTTTGGGATGTTGGTTGGTGTATATATCTACAAAAGCCTTCAAAGGAATGTAGGTAGGATACCTAATAATGATTTTGCTGGAAAAGAAGATCACAGCTATACACCGATTCGTCAACAAGCAGAAACTCATCAGACAGAATCCCAAGCAGGAAATATTTGTGAAAACTCGGCGTATCTAACTCCATTGAGTGAAGGAATGGGTCTATATGAGGAAGTTGTTCTCTATGATTTTCCGGAAGAATCCCTGGATAGGAAAGAATGCCAAATTGAACCATATTACAGTGACACTGCAAATAATGTACCAGACACGTATTTAACCCCTACATCTGTATCACAACATGTATATGTAGAAGTAATACAATGACAATGTATTCACGCATGTACACTCAGACCTACAATTCTAGCAACACTAGTGATGGAAAGGTGAGCAAAAATAAAAACAATACCTCTGCCATCACATGCGTTCTACGGATTTACGACCTGTACAATAAACGACATACAGTTAAAGTCACTGCTCTATTCGTCTATGGGATGCTATAACAAGAAAATGTGTTTGCGGTAGAACCTAATATAAACATGTACGCTCTTTGTATGCAGTCTTAACTGTAAATCATTTTCAGAGGTTAAAAAGAATTACTTTAAACCAAAGTCATTTCAAGTATCATATTCAATACGGAACTTTCCGGATGTGCCGGAACGACCGATTACATTTGACGTTTATACACCGCGGCCACGTGATAGTAACGAATTGTAGGGCAAAGTTGACATCAATACAAGTGGTGTTTTGCTAGCATACGGTACGTAAAGAGGTATGCGCAGTCTTATGATGGCCTTCCAAGTCACTATCAGTGCTTAGTACATGGAGTAAATTAGATGGAAGGGAAAGGGCGGATTTAGACGCAAATCATTGGATGCAAGGCGTGACGTTTTACCGATATCCTCAAGATATTCCCTAGATTTATTTCCCTCGCCAACTCACATAATTTAATCAAATGCATTTTCCTATAGAATGGTTGTAGTGACTCCTTCTTTCAAAGATAGCATTTTGATACAGGTATTTGATAGCAATTGAAGTATTCCATGCCTGTTTACTTAGTTGTTATTGTTAAAGTTTACAGACAGATGGCAGATAAAAGGTGATTAAAATAGCTCACTTGAGCTTTCAGCTCAGGTGAGCTAACAATATATCTTTTAAGAGGTTTCAGCATATATTTATCTTTTATTATAATAACTTCTTACCCTGTCCCTTTTCTTTTCAGTGGAATGAAATCTGGGTTGTAAGATGGTAGATACATTTTTATCCATTCTTCAGCTTTCTGGAAATGTCATTTCGGAGTTTCAGACAGGCTTTGTTTCCTGAAATAAACTTTAATTTAAAAAAAATGTTTAGAATTTCTTACTTTATTTTGAACTACATGTATTTGGAATAAGTAAATACTTGTAATGTTCAAGGAACATTATATGGAACGAGCACGTGGACATTATATGGAACGAGCACGTGGGATATTAATATCATAGTTGTTACCTTCCCATTGCATGTGTCATGGAAGGATGGTTGTATAGGACATCATCTGCTGATTCACAATGGCCTTTCTTGTTTTTCCTTGATATTTCGAGTTGCACTCCCTTTTCGTCTCAATTGCGAATATTTGTCAGTTGTTTCCCCTATTTCAAACATAGGTGGCGCAAGACTCGTTTACGTCCTTGTTGACTTCCGGTGTACATAAGATTTATAAGAGAGTGCAAGGTTTTTGTTGTGCAAACAGGGAGCGGGGGTAGAATTCCCGAGATATGAAGCTTTTAAAAAAATCAATTGGTTCATTGTCATCAAATGTGACAGCGACAACGATCGTTTTATAAGTTCCACTCAGCGTCGTGCGCTATAAACTTCAGTCTTCAGTTCAGTCCGACTTCACAGATATCAGATGACGACTTTGTTGCAGATAGTATTTACGGGGGATTAAACATTTGCTCTGTAGATCGTAATATTCTGCATGAATGTTTTATGCTGAAATTTTATTTATCCTTAGTGATACAGTCATGAATGATCTTATAATTCAGGGAAAACAAGTCTGGATTCTTCAATAGTCAATACGTATGAAATTAATCAAAATATGAGATGAAATTGTCAAACTTTCATAACTTATCAAAGTTTGCATTATCATAGTTATGTTGTTATGTCATGTTTATCAACTGACCCACGGAAGTACAGTCCAATACGTCAAATAAACGAATACCAGTCCTAGCCTATTTTAACTGTTGACGCAAACCAGAAGAAAAATGCATCTCAAGAGATTAAGATATTTCTGAATTTTTTAGAAATAAAATTTGAATCATATCTACTTTTATCAAAATTAAATGCAAATTCATAAAGCTATAAATTTATCCAAGTGAAGTAAATACAAATTTCACTATCATATATACAATGTCGTGTTTATAATAAAAGCCACACATAGGCATATTGTTCATTGTGGTTTTTATTTTAAAAAATCATTGTATTACGTTTTTCAATATTCACTTGTAACTTCGATTTCAATCTGCATGAAGTATGAACATTCAAATTGACCTTCAAATTGAAAAGTGTACTACATTTGTTAAGTGATGTATTTTAGTATTAAATCATTCATATCATGAACTGTCATGGTACATATAAACATGATAAATCTTATACATGAAAGTAAACACGGGTCAAATTATGTAGGCCTACATCAGTTTCCTGCAACACCATGGACAAACGTCATTTGGATACAACCATTCCTATACGCAGGATACAGTCGTGCTTTTCACGCAGAGTACAACCAACTCATAGCAGGCCGGGCCGTAAATTAACCTTCAATTTGGAGGAGGCAGGAAATTAGGCGGGGGTCTGGGGGCCGCCCAGGCCCCCAGACGCTGAGCACATTTTGTGCACACTGAACACGTTTCGTGCAAAATCCTTGATTCTAGGGCCTTCTAAGATGTTACTTGACTAACTCATTCTAAAAGAAAGATTTGGAATGCTTTTTAAGGGAGGTATCATGTTCTTAGTTATTGGAAACAACATAAATTCTAATGAACTTTAAATTTTAATTTTTTTTGGCTCAAAAGTTGGAGGAGGCAGCTGCCTCCTCCGCCTCCATGTAATTTACGGCCCTGCATAGTATATCAATCATAGTATATGGATGGAGACGTGAATTTAGAAGTTAAAAGAAAGCTTGAACTTTCGTCTTAAACTTGCAATCCAAATTGTAATATTCAATTAAAATGTAGAAACTCGAAATTTTGAATCATTATTGTACAGCTAGCATATGGGGTAGTAAAATTTATTTGACCTGCCAATTATTATGCTCTCGCTTGCCCTATAGACTAATAAAAAAGTTAATCGCAAACTGTTTACCTATCGTGACGTCATCACGTAAGTGATATAAGTTAAAACACGCAAATAAACTGTTTAATGTGGTATGATATATCATGTACTCTGTATACATGTGCCTTCTCTATCGTGGATTTTATTTCATAAAGAGAAGTTATACATATACATTCACTATTACTACACATTTTAACAGCTTAATAATAGAATTTCAGATATATATGGATATATTTATAATTGATATTATTAATCCTCGATCGAGAGAGAGAGAGAGAGAGAGAGAGAGAGAGAGAGAGAGAGAGAGAGAAGGGGGGGGGCGCATCTTATTGTTTTAAACATATGCAATTCAACAACTTATAAAGAATTATGATGTATTGTATATTATATATTCAACCTAAACTACTGTTTAAGTATGTAAACTTCACCACGAAGTAGTTTATAATGAAAAACGTTCAATGTGTATTGAATGTCTTTATTTAATCGATGTGACAGAGAAAATTCGGTTACAGCTGAAACTCTCAACGTGCTTTCCTTCCCGCCCAGAGAGTCTTGCAATGCGTTTTCTAAGTTCGTCTCTAAGCGAAGTGAGGTCCTACGAACCGTAATCCGCCATCGTTACTAAATATTCAACAACTTTCTAATCTAAACATGTCCTTCCGACGCTCTCTTAAACTTGAGGTTAGAAACGCCTTGGACGTTAACAGATCGTGCGCCACCTGTAATCAAGGGCGAGTAATTTGAAGTTTTATTTGCCATTACATTGGTTTCCATCTCATGATCTGTCTGAATATTGAAACTGTTATCAGATTTCTCATATGTCAGAGTTAAAATGTAGATATTGCTCAAGACTACTTTTTTCATATAATTTTTCCATTTAACAAGCCTCAAAAATATTGTATGCAGATGCTTTGTGTTACCACCATAATTTTGACCTTCAATTCTTATTGGATTTAATCTGGGTAGATCTACAGTTAACGCTTGCCTTTTATATTTCATCAAAATTATTTGCCTGCATCATTAAAATTGCATGTGATACACGTTATATATATGTATAAATTACACTTCTTTGAAAAGCAACATAAAGTCAAATGCCATAGTAAAAAAAAAGATAATATGGTAGATCCATGAAAGTAGGTTCAAAGTAGCTAATCACCTCCATTATGATAGGATAAACTTCCTGAAGCTGGAATATTGCAAAATTTTACTTATTAGATTTAGAGTTTGATACAATCTTGTTAATAAATAAAAAAAACACCCTAGACATTTGTTTCTTACATTTATATTTACTAGTACCTTAATTTGCTAATTAATACATGCAGAGGTAGCAGTATGTTTACTACATTCTTTGGTTGTGTGGCACTAGCATCTATTGTTTTCAAGATAAAAGATCTCCAACACCAGGGACTGAATCTTCAATGTATGCCATAAAGTAGTAGTTAGGAGAAACAAGTAATGTATAAATTCACTTCATTAAAGAAAAAGTAATTAGTTAGTATGATCTATCTCTGAATACCATAGAGGCATACATGTAGCAGGGTTGGCCGGTTAAAACCGCCCCCAGTTTTAACCAGTGGTTTTAACCGGTTTTAACCCTCCCGGTCAATACTCCCTAAGTTGTCAATACTGGTCAATTGAGATTTAAACTGTCCATTTTCCTATTTCTGTACATTTCTTGCAAAGATAAAGTCTTTTCATTATATGGATCAATTGTTGATTAATATTTTTCATTAGATAATCAAATGTAATTTCGTAAGTTTAATATATTTGGTTTGCTAAAACTGACCGAAATATCTTCGGTACCTACCAGAGGGTCACAGTTCTATAACATAGCTTGATTATTGGAGACAGACTTCTTTTAATACTTGTACCTGGACAGATTAAGAATAAAAGGTAGCTGGACATTACCTGAGCACAGGAAACAGAGTTGACAGGTGTTAATAAGCATAGGCTGGGGCCAGAGATGACCAGTGTACCTGATATTGTTATGAAAACATCACTAACCCACCTTCAAATGTTTATTCAACAGTTAAAATGAAGATTGATGAAACAATACTTATACTAAGGTAGTTCTTGTTAAATTAAAGAATTTGAACAGAAACTTTTACATCTTCCCCAATTCAACAGTCATTTGTACATTATTCATGTATTAATATGACTTATAAGTATATTATATACCAAACAATTTTTAATCGACCAGTATTAACCAGTTTTGACCAGTATTGACCATGCATCGGCCCGGTCAATACTCATATCGACCACTTTTTTGCCAACCGTTATGTTATCCGTTATATGTCTATGTGAATACATACTGCAACTTTGCATTCTGAACAATTAAATTAAACATACACATAATTATACAAGTCCATATTGCTCTTTTCCCAGCCAATTGTGCATTTACTAGTTCTGGTATACATGCTATAACTGATGAATTTGATTACATCCCTCGGGCCTCCCATTCTCATCTTAACCCCCCCCCCCCCCCCCCCCCCCTGTTGATGTCCACTCCCCCAAATCAATGTCTTATATCTAAAGCATATGTGTCAATATTGAATAAAATTTTCCGATTTTATGTTGGGGGTTGGACGAAAATACAATGATCATTTCGATGTAATGGGATTGTGAAACCACTAGGATAATTTGGTCCAGACTGAGTTTTGCATTTCATTCATGCATAGAATAGCCCTACTTACCTGATCTCACCTCTGATATGTCCAGGGATCTATGTTTGCCCTACTTTCAGTTTTATATTCTTCATGGAATTTATGCGATTAATCGTTGTTCATTAATTTCACTGGTCTACATAACGGTAAGAAAGAAATAAAGAAGTTTTTCCTTCAACGTATCCGCTTCGTTTGTTTATCGCCGACATTGCGCACTAGCATTCCAGATAAATACTAACTACCGGACACGTCTCTTTCATTTCGCTCATTTCCGCGCGAGACCATGGGTTGTTTTCATCTGCCCGTGTAGCACATTCTTTTAAAATAATGCGTGAAAACATTTTCATTTACAAATATGATAAAGTTAAACTGAATTATTGAGTTTAGGTTTGAACATATTAATGAAATGTTTTTCCTTTTCACATCTCCGAATGTCACTTCCACCTGTAAACTTGTAAAATGGAAATATATTGAATTGTTTTTGTCCACAAACATCCAAATGTTCACTTAGTTGAATTTGCCTGTATTCCGGATTGTGGATATGCTGTTTGTGGACCCGCACGCGAGCTCGAAGCGGGTTGCTTGTTTCCCCAATATAAAATTCTTTGCATACAGGACATGTAATGACATAAAGGATATATATATATAGATAGATAGATAGATAGATAGATAGATATAGATATAACTGTCTGAAGAGGCATTAAAGCCGAAAGCGCTAACAGTGAAATGTTATTCGAGTTTTGCGTTTCTTGACTTTTATAATTGGAGAGATATATATATATATATATATATATAATGTTATTCGCTCCGCTATTTGTTTATAACCCATATAGCGGAGGGCGGTGGAATAAAAGATAGCAAAATGTGCCTTCTTTAAGTTGATGTGTTACAAACACAAATGTCTTCATTGTGGTGTATATCTCATCCTATCAGGTATAATGTTGTGGTAACGCAATAATATGGGTGATGTTAGCAAAATGAAAAATATGGGCCGAAGTGTCTCATACGAAAAAAATAAGGGCCGAAATGTCTTTGGATCTTCAAGAAGACCCGTCCCCGTTTCCAGGGGATCCGAGGGTCGACCACCATCGTCGCCTCGCCGCAACAAACCTAGTGTAGCAGCCTGGGCAGTCTGGACTTTAAATTTTCACCATCGTCGTGGTGAAATTAATTAATACTATACAGTAGATTAATTTACAGACATCCAAACTATGTCCATTTTTATCATTATACCAAGAATTTTTGTCATGGCAAGTTAATTACATTCATTTTGGAAAATCAGTAAGTAAAAATTATCATGTGAAACAGAATTAACATTACGTAGATAAAATTAGTGTGTCTATTGTGTGATTTTATTAATCTTGGATATATTTATATAAATCACAAAATTAAGAATTTAATTTTTTGAAAAATTAGCAATCATAAAAAGATATTATTCATATACATTTCATAACAAACATACTTTCAAGAGGCATTTACTGGGTATTTTTACCGCCGGACACAGCCAAAAATATTATGTATATATTAAAATAAATCTCCAAAACAGACCATATGTGAATAATTCAACGTATTTAATGAACTAATATATATTAATAACGTGATAGAATACTGTAAAAGTTATGTACAACCATGCACCGCCGAACATCTGAATACTACCGTCGAACACAAAGATGTGCTTTATAGTATGAAAGGTGGATATCATGATTCTTGTAACAAATATCACAAATAATTTATGATGTTTTTAGCATTTTTTAAAACCTAAAAATAGGAAAATGCAACAAATTTCATATGTAACTAGACCTTTTTTTTTTTTTTTTTTTTTTTTTTTTTGGAAATGCATCAGACTACAGTTTAGCGTTTGACTCCGATCCCGATCCCGATCAAATTTAAGCACATTGCTGATCACCAAATATAAACGAGTACAATGAAGAAACAAAAATGAATAAATAAAATAATTAAATAAATAAAATAAATAAATCTCTATTTCAATAATTCAATGTATCGTTTGTGTTTGTATCAATAACTGTAAAGTTTACGTATATGTAGCTACCGCCGAACACTTGCTCTCCACCGCCAAACACTTTTTCTTGATGTAATCTGAAAATAATTGCCCTGTTGATACAAGTAGACTACCCATTTACTTTCTTATAATGTGTTTAGTAATCCCATAAATTTCAGGAGGATTATTTACTGGTTTAAAAGTTATGTCATAAAAGAACATATAAAAAAAAGTGTCCCGCGGAGTGTAACGCTTTTTTTGTGACATTTTATGCAAACTACAAAATGCACTGTCTATTCTACTCTTACACGATACACTTGTAACAATTTGGAGGAAAAAAAATTCTCTTTTTCATTAATATCATTAACTATAGTTATTTGCCTTTTTTAAAATTTTTTGGTTGACATACTAGCTGTTATTAGAATATTCAAAATTTTATATGTCTTCGTTTATCTTAATTTGAATTTGACTCCACTTTTTTGGCACACTGTTTTCCCCTATAATAGCTCTAAAACTTCATTGTTATTTCGGATTTCAAACATTTCGGTTGAGCGTCACTGAAGAGACATTATTTGTCGAAATGCGCATCTGTTGCATCAAAATTGGTACCGTATAAGTTTTACATTAATGCAACTTTGAATAATCAAACTTGGATCTTGGTACAATATGGTCATTTATTAATTATAATGATTCAGCGAAGTTGAAAAATTAAAAAAAACCCAACAACAAATAAATAACCCGGCCAACAGCAGTCATTTTTAAAAAAAAAAAATCACCCTTATGCAGCCACCGCCGAACACTTGTAGACTGTTAATAAAATTGCTGATCATCAAATAATGTTATTTATATATATAATCTGAGTACAAAAAAAATTATTTGAATAATCCAATGCATCTTATTCATTTGTATCGAAAATTGTACAGCCACCGTCAAACATCTGTAGACTACTTCCGAACACGTAAGAATGTTAATGGAATTGCTGATCACCAAGAAGAGAGAAAACCATGATATATTTGTTGGTTGTTTTTTGTTTGTTTGTTTTGTTTTTTGTTTTTTTGGTTATATGAAACAGAAAAACAATAAATAATCTGAAATGAAGAGATAAACGTACCATATTTTTCTTCTTTTCAAAACCAGTGACTGGGTGATAGTATTTTTTTTTTAAAGGGCTTATTTTGAATTATTTTTCAAGAAAAAAAGATAATTAAATTACTGTAAACGTATTATATTTGGCGTGTACGATATTTGGCGGAAATCGTTTTTTCAACAAGTTAGCGTAGATTTGATTTAGCGCATTCCTGAATTACTTTAAACATCTAGATTTACGGATGGCATTTAGCGATGTACTTGATTTAGCGGAAGCTGCGTTCCGTCAAAGACGCTAAATAGAATACACAGCCAAATGTAATACATTTACAGTAACTCATGTAGCTTATTCGGAAGGGCTGGGGGGGGGGTCTTGAACCCAAGCACCTGTGATCATATTGTGTTAATATGCATCTTGACAAATATAACTTGATCCAGTATATTGGAGCATTGTCGATGATTAACAAATTGGAGTTGATTTATTACATAAATAATAGAAGCAAAAATACAAACCATCGAATGATTTATTTTTAAAATCCCGAGTTAATTACATTTGACTGAGACTTCTCAGTTCTGTTCAATGTACTTTGATAGAGATTTTCATTTAAAAAAATGTTCATCGGGAGTGTCTGGCTAATGCAATGATTTTTGTATAACAAGGATATTCCATGCAAATTCCTAGAGTCTTTGTCACAATAGAACTAAGTTACAGTTGGCTAGTTTGGGTATTTTTTATTTACAGTTTTACTTTACTAAACCCATTGACTGTGCACACATCTTTTATTACTCGCTTTAGAACTTCATCGTATAAACTGAATGTTGACGTTGGAAGAATAAATAATGAAAGCAACATCATGAGAGAGAGAGAGAGATAGAGAGAGAGAGAGAGAGAGAGCCTTCTAAAACGAAGTTACAATGTACGTTCTTAGCCGTCTATCTCCCTCTGGGTGGTCACGCAGTCATGTAATTTTTTTTTATCAAGTCTGGAGTAGATCCACAGCTACTTCTACAACGTGATTAATACTTTCCAAGTTGTTATTTGTCAATAGTTTTTGTCCAACTTCGTCATTGTCTCGTCTTGGTAGATTGACAAAAGATTCTTTATACTATTTGAAACGCATGCTCTATTTCGTGCTTAATTTTTTTTTTATCATAACTCATTTTTAATTTAAACATATTTTATTGAGAAACTCAACAGGATTGGGCAACAGGCAGAGCCTATGTTGATGTTATTATTGTAATATATGTTCTTTGTAACCCATCAGCAGTACTGCTTTTGGTAGTAAATAATACAATACTTGTATGGATAATTTCTTCATTTAATTTTATTTTGTTTTTGGTATCAGTTCCTCATCTTTCCTTTGATATTTTTACATATATACAAACGCCTGGCCTTAGAGACTCTGTATATTTATTGTACATGTATATTGTATGTGTATTGTATAATCTAATTATAATTAGTCCTATATACGTTCTATTTGTTATAATAATAAAAAAAATTCTATTATTAAATTTTCCAAGACAAACTGCAAAATTTCTGTTCTTCGCATACACCTATAGACAGTCTACCATATACCATAATAGTAAAAGTCATGGGTAATACATGTACCACTGTATGTATTAATTTTTTTTTCTGTTAAAGGTGACATATAGGCCCGATGGACCGGGTGTTTAAATTCCTATTCTTCTGTTTAATGTATTTTTCAATTATGTAATGTATAAAACACATGTCACTATAATAAATCATTTACTTACTTTCTCTTACTTACTTATAATAAAACGTAGGGGCTAATTTTAAAATAATACCAGTGAAGTCGTTTCGATTTTTTTTAATTTACAAAAAAATCCCCCCGTGAAACAAAATTTCAAAGCGATAGTTTTTTTTAGAGGAAAACTCGAAGAACATGTTCAAGCTAAATTTATTTTGTTTCACGTATGCAGTTTTTCTGAAATTCGGGGATATCCCTCCATTTAACGCTAAAAATTATATAAATCGCTTATAGCTTGATTTAAACTCGAAATATTTTGGCTATTTTTGTCAATACATGTCTTTCAAACTTATTTTCAAAATTTTGAATCAAGACATATGTTCCAATTTCTTTTATCATATATTTGAATAACTTAAATTTTTCGATCTTTCATGCAACAATTAACATGAGACGTGGGAAATTAACATGAGACGTGCAACACCTTCTTTGTTTCATTTTCCTATTTTTAGGTAAAACAAAAATGCTAGAAACATCATAAATTATTTGTGATATTTCTTAAAAGAATTATGATACCCACATTTCATACTATAAAGCACATCTTAGGTGTTCGGCGGTAGTATACGGTACTGACTAAAACCCGGTCTCGGTCCCGGTCTTCGGTCTCGGTCCCGTGACTAAAACCCGGTCTTCGGTCCCGGTCCCAGATTTTTTTATTCGATAAAAACAGAATACATCAGAATATTTTAGCCCCAATTTCTCGTTAATTTAGAAATGACATATCATGCCTGCATTTTGATAGTTGATTGATAATATTATTGTCGTCTTTCGTAAAATAATATGTGAAAACTCCGGGACCGGTAGGACCGAGAAGTAAAAACAGTGCTAAAAGCCGGTCCCGGTCTCGATGTTTTTTATTTTTCTAAATAGCCGCTTTAATCTACTTTTTTATGAGAAAAAGATAAGAGTGTTATATTCAATGACATTCCTTTGTATGCACATGTATGTGTCTGATTTATTGTATGTTTGTGTTTTATTCCAATTTTCCTTTTTAATGTCAAAATCGAACTCAACTACGTGATTTTTTTCTCCCAAATGAACGCGTTACAATACATTTTCATAAAAAGATAAGGATGTAGAAGAGAAATGATATATAAGTACTTATCCTGGTGTATTTGTTTGTAATTTACTGTTGGATGTAGTATTTACAAAATTAAGTCTTTTTTATATTTCATTTAGGTCAAACACCTGACCACACGATTGATAAAATTTTCAAATTCAATGTTGGTGTATTCCGAACCGGGTCTCTGTATATGTACATGTATTCTCTCTCTCTCTCTCTCTCTCTCTCTCTCTCTCTCTCTCTCTCTCTCTCTCATTTACGAGTGTATCGTGAGAATCGCATTAATTTGTTAAATTATGATGTTATATTAGTTGTTTTAATCAGGGAAGAAAAGCCTCTATGTAAATATTAGAATAATACGTGCAAGATATGAATCCAGAATGTACGATGTATGAAGTACTTTAAAAAATTATGTTCGTTAGTGAAATGGAAAAAAAACAAAACAAATATTGTCCTTAAATTTTATTATGATTATTGAAGCATGATGAATAATTGTTGTTGATAGCGAAACAAAATTAATGTGCACTCTTGTCAACAACCCCTCCCCCGCCCCTTTCCAGAAAGATTCTGAATACAAGAATGATGCCTTTGAAAAGCAAATGTTATACCCCCGTAATCGGATATTCGGGGCGCATTTATATAGTTTTTGGTCCATCCGTCTGTTTGTCAGCAAAAACTTGAACCTTCGGCATAACTTTTGAATGCATGTTGATAGGGTTTTCTTATTTCACATGTGTACTCCTTGTGACAAGACCTTTCTTTACCTGCAATTCTTCACCTTTCAAATTTGACCTACTTTTGAAAATCTTTAGCTTTAGCCATAACTCTTGAATGGTTAGTAAAAATACACGAGGGTATAAAATGCTTCACGCAGGCATACTTTTCACGAAGCGCTCACAGTAGGCCTATTTGTATTTTCAAAACTGAAATTTATTTCTTAAATAAATTTACATGTATGTCTTGCATATTTATAAATGTAGATTTCATTGTTTGTAAATTTATCAGTTTATGTCAAATTTATGCACTTTGAAATATAAGATATTTTGAAAATAGGAAACCAACAGTTTTTGTGCAGCATAATTAATACATATATGTTTGCACATATACGTATATAACTATTCACAATAAATATAGTTACCACATAATATTACAGTAAAACATACCATAGGTTATTTGAAGATCATCTAAAGTCAGAGGGTATCTTCTGTATAAGTATACAGAATCTGAGAATTTTTGGTGAGCATGTGCTCTATGTATGACACACTTTTATAGATACTATAAATATATTAGGTGGACTTTTTTTTAAAAGCATTGTATCTAAAAGAACCACAACTGAAAAAAAGAAAGAAAACTAAGTATGAAATAAGAAAGGAAGAAATATTTATAGTTATTATTTATTGGTTATATAAAACTATACCCATATAAAGAGATCGGGTTCGGAATACCAAACATGAATCTTTGAAAACTGATTTTGACAGGAATAGAAGAAATAAAATAAATGAACAAATAAACTAACTATAAATTACAAACAAATACACCAGGATAAGTACATATATATTATTTTCCTTCTACATCCTTATCTTCTAATGAAAAGGTAGTGTAACGCGATCATTTGGGACAAAATGTCACGTACATGTACATGTAGTTGAGTTCGATTCTGACATAAATACATGTATAGAGAATATTGGAATAAAAAACCTATACACACAATAAATCAGAAATATATGTATACAAAGGGATGCCATTGAGTATCACGTCCCTATATTTTTTCTGAAAAGGTAGATTAAAGCGGCTATTGAGGAAAAATGTCGAGACCGGGACCAGCTTTTAGCACTGTTTTTATTTCTTGGTCCCACCGGTCCCGGAGTTTTCACATATTATTTTACAAAAGAAGAAAATAATATGATCAATTTACTATCAGAATGCAGGCATGAGATGTCATACCTAAGTTATTGAGAAATGGGGCTCAAATATCCTGATATATTATGTTTTTATTGAATAAAAGTATCTGGGACCGGGACCGAATACCGGGTTTTAGTCACGGGACCGAGACCGAAGACCGGGACCGAGACCGGGTTTTAGTCAGTACCGTAGTATACAGATGTTCGGCGGTGGTTGTACATGTACATATAACTTTACAGTATCTTATCACATTATTAATGCATATAAGTTCATAATGTGAATGGTGCATTTGTTACTGGAACATGTGGAATGACTGTTTTATGAACAGGTTAGGCCTACTTCTGAGATACATATAAAGAGTTCAATGTTGATATCAATTCACGGATAGACATGAAATGTTGCAAACACTCACTTAAACTTTATTTTATTTTGTTATCAGCGTGTAAAATATCCCTTTATTTGCTTCAATCTTTAAATGATAACATTATATAATAGATTCACATTATAACACCACCAAACACTAATTCAAAAGATATCGACCGAGATACACCGTATTTTCATTTCTATTCTTAAGTCCAAATTTGCTACAAAATCATCTTGAATAATTCGTGAAATATATTGCAAGAATCATGATACACACTTCTCAGACTGTAAATAAAATTTTATTAACATTCTAGTGTTCGGTGGTAGTATTCAGATGTTCGGCGGTGGGCAGCAAGTGTTCGGCGGTAGCTTCCTATACATAAACTTTACAGTTATTGATACAAACACAAACGATACATTGAATTATTGAAATAGAGATTTATTGATTTATTTCATTTATCTAATTATTTTATTTATTTATTCATTTTTTTCATTGTACTCGTTAATTTGGTGATCAGCAATGTGCTTAAATTTGATCGGGATTGGAGTCAAACGCTAAACTGTAGTCTGTTGCATAAAATTCCAAAAAAAGGCCTAGTTACACATGAAATTTGTTGCAGTTTTCTAATATTTAGGTTTTAAAAAATGCTTAAAACATCATAAATTATTTGTGATATTTGTTACAAGAATCATGATACCCACCTTTCATACTATAAAGCACATCTTAGGTGTTCGGCGGTAGTATACAGATGTTCGGCGGTGGTTGTATATAACTTTTACAGTATTCTATCACGTTATCAATACATATTAGTTCATTATATGAATTAAATACGTTGAATTATTCACATATGGTCTGTTTTGGGGATTTATTTTAATATATAATACATAATATTTTTGATGGTCGGCGGTGTTCGGCTGTGTCTGGCGGTAAAAATACCTACCACGGTAAAATTGAATGAAATTACATACCACAGTTTATGTTTTTTGCAAAAGATAAAGCAAACAGGAATAGTTTTTACACTTCACCGATGTCAGACATCGGTATACACCAATTCTAACGCGCACCTACACGCCGAACATTGTACATATGACTAGATTCTACGCAGGTAAATCGGGGCGAAACCACTCGACTATAAGCCAATCTTCTACCTCATGTTACCTGCATTGAAATTGGGACGAAACCACTTGGTGCGAATCCACTAGGTGCGAATAAGTAATCGGAACGAAACCACCCGTTACCTATCAAAAGTACCCTGGCTACGTCCCTGATGGCTAAAACTTCGGAAACAAGTAGTAAATAAGCCAAGTATTTTCATGTATATTAAAAGGAATTATGATAATACAGTCTTTAATCGTCTTGATGATGATGATAATGATGTTAAAAATTGTTGTTTCTCTTCGATAAATTACATAGGATTACTTTAAATTACACTTCGTATGCATCACCAAAATAACAATTGAATTATAGAATTATTCAATAAATTCTATAACGAATATGCTTCAAAAACCGAAGTCTAAAAAGAAGCACACTATTTATAGTATATATCAAAGTGGATTGAAATATTGCAAAAGAGTGTGTGTACTACACGTGTATAATTACAACAAGAGCAACGCCAACGTGGCATAATACGCCCGTAGATTTTTTTCTCAAGGAAAACATATTTTAGTGGGATTCATATTTTAGTGAAGTTAGCACTGTCCTCTGTGAGCTAATTCATTATTATGCTTGTAGAAATGGATATCAAGATATAAAGAGGGATAGCCTTAGAATGCGCTACCTCATAAATATGCTAATATACCACACACCTTTGCTTGAAACAGTTAGTGCTAAAGTATAAGTACAGGTACAGTATACTGAAATGCAATATTTAAAACACAAGTCTATAAACTTACTTTACCCCACCTTTGACAAGTTAGCTGGGAGATCCTGAATAGTGATTGGCTCATTACGGTCACGTGAAGACGTGGGGTATTCTATCCCACGTCACCGTCAAAATTTATACCAGGCTTCCTTGCGAGTTATCTTTCTTGTTGCATTTGTCAACAACAATGGCGACCAAACGGTTTGCAAATTTGGCAGCAGACGAGATCGAAAAAAAGAAGAAATTGCTGATAATCACACTGGGTATATTTGCACTGATATATACATAGATTCTATAATGGTATGATGTTTGTCCAAGCAAAAGTTCGTTTAAATACAGTCGTCTTTGAACAAGGAATATTTATGGTATGGTGTTGTCTGTAAGTTCTGGTACGCAATAGCCTCATGCATATTATGATAATAGGTCATCGGTGGGGTACATTCGTTACCTAGTCATCTAGTGACCTGGTACGGGATGACACCAGGTCACTAAGTTTTATACCGAGCTCGGCTTCGCCTCGCCCGGTATAGAACTTAGTGACCTGGTATCATCCCGTACCAGGTCACTAGATGACTAGGTAACTAATAATACCAGATTAGTAACCTGTATCCTGCCATCATGGTGATCAAATATACCAAGTTATAATATCCAGGAGCTTACGGTTCGGTTTGTATTCTGCCCACAAGGTTTTCCTATTAAGTGATACTATGACCTTGACCTTTGACCTTGAAAAACAATAGGCACCTTCCTCTCATCATGATGATCAAATATACCAAGTTATAATATCCTGGAGCTTACGGTTCGGTTTGTATCCTGCCCACAAGGTTTTCCTAATAAGTGATACTACGACCTTGACCTTTGACCTTGAAAAACAATAGGCATCTTCCTCTCATGATGGTGATCAAATATACCAAGTTATAATATCCTGGAGCTTACAGTTCGGTTTGTATCCTGCCCACAAGGGTTTCCTAATAAGTGATACTACGACCTTGACCTTTGACCTCTGACCTTGAAAAACAATAGGCACCTTCCTCTCATCATGGTGATCAAATATACCAAGTTATAATATCCTGGAGCTTACGGTTCGGTTTGTATTCTGCCCACAATGTTTTCCTAATAAGTGATACTACGACCTTGACCTTTGACCTTGAAAAACAATAGGCACCTTCCTCTCATCATGATGATTAAATATACCAAGTTATAATATCCTGGAGCTTACGGTTCGGTTTGTATCCTGCCCACAAGGTTTTCCTAATAAGTTATACTACGACCTTGATCTTTGACCTCTGACCTTGAAAAACAATAGGCACCTTCCTCTCATCATGGTGATCAAATATACCAAGTTATAATATCCTGGAGCTTACGGTTCGGTTTGTATTCTGCCCACAATGTTTTCCTAATAAGTGATACTACGACCTTGACCTTTGACCTTGAAAAACAATAGGCACTTTCCTCTCATCATGATGATCAAATATACCAAGTTATAATATCCTGGAGCTTACGGTTCGGTTTGTATCCTGCCCACAATGTTTTCCTAATAAGTGATACTACGACCTTGACCTTTGACTTCTGACCTTGAAAAACAATAGGCATCTTCCTCTCATCATGGTGATCAAATGTACCAAGTTGTAAAGTCCTAGGGCTTATGGTTCAGTCTGTATCCTGCCCACAAGGTCCGGACAGACAGACGGACAGACGGACGGACAGACGGACAGACAGACGGACGACGCCATACCATAATACGTCCCGTCTTCGACGGGCGTATAAAAAATGAAAGTCACGTGACGTACAGGTGAGAGGACGTGAATCTTTCCTGCTCCGTATTTTGACAAATATATGTCTTTCCTGAGACGACTTTGTAAATATTTTTGTGTGTGTTGGATTTATAATTCATTATTCGTTCAAGCTGTGAATGAACAGTCAAACTTAATTTGTAAATATATAAAAATTATGTGCTTATTGTGATGGCTTCTTAATTTCTTTGTTTATCTGGATTTTAAAATCGCATTGTTACCAGTTATTGGGATCCACCGTGATTTGGTTTCACTTATACAAATGCACCATATATGCAAGTGCGATTTATTTAAGTTACCTTAGAGATCCAGAACTCAGTCTGATTCAATATTGTCTATAATGCTAAAACGCGGACTTTCGGTATGTCACAAGATCGGCGACCACGCTCAGGTTCTTCTTCTTCCAATTGCTGGCCTCCTTCAACTCATTGAATATTCTGCCAGTTTGTGAGTGTACGCATGTGGTTACAAACAGGGTAAAAACAGTCTATTTAGTGGTGGAAAAGATTGTTCACTTGAGATTTGAACATCTCAAGTGATGCTGCTGAGGTGATATCCGGAGGCAGGTTGTTCCAGTCCCGCACCGTGTTGATGACCATTTCCTGCAGTCCTTCCTCGCTGATGGTAATGCGAGTGTATGGTGTTGTGAATGCCGTGGTGTTCTGGTAGGCATGCTGAAGTACTTCTGTTGGTCTATAGCTACTTTATTGTTGATGATCTTGTACATCATAGCCATTCGTGATTCCTTTCTGCGTTGTTTCGGGTTTCGGCATTTATAAAACGTACTAGATTGCAAGCTCCGGTCAGCTCAGTATATTCCGTTACGCTACAACTCCAATGTCATAAATCTGAATTACCTATATCCAAAGTAATGCGATATAGATCTAGTGATTGATATTAGCGATTCCTCAAGCACTTTGGTTTTAGAAACAATTTCAAGATTATTTTAAAAACGAAATTAGGCTTTTAAAAATATCTTCGATAGTCAATCTTTAATCTGTGCCTGTATTATTTCACTGAAGATGTACGTACACTTAAACTTTATCAACATGTATCATTCTCTATGGCACTACGAACAGCTGAAGGACTTTTCAAAAGATACGAGATCTCTGAGAAAATTCGAGTCACTAACCTGGTTGTTTCAATGTTGTCGCTTTATCTGGACACCTTATCGATATGTAAAGAAGTTCCTTGTGTATCTGTCTTTCCTGGCTGGATTCCCGCTCAAATATGACAACAATACGCAGAAGTGTGGCCCTGATACGATCAAATCTTCCTCCTGTTTCCACAGACGCCTCGGCATCATCATCACTACGTCGATGACGCTCCGCTCAAAATTATAGTCCAATGTCAAGGCCAGTAGTGTCAATTTTCAATCAGTCTAAACGTTACACAAAGTGTAGAAGAATTTATTTCTACTAATTCTGGAATAAATAAACCCTACGTGACCACTCTATCTGGTATTTTAGAAAACCGAATCACACGCGTATAGTAACATAAGTTTTTCTGCAGAAGTTTGGAAAGCCATTCTCTCACCAGAGGGCGCGTTACGCAAGCTTCACTTACACCTCTATCAACACTTGGAATCATGTGACAATATAATCACATGATATAAACAATCATTCCACTCAAAGTCAATAAAAGCGTGCAATCGATATCGCCGGCACTTTATTAGAAATTAAGCTATATCAAATCATATATTTTGTATGCTATAAATTCATGGACCCATAGCCTCCCTAGGCATGGTATACTTTTTATTTCCCCTTTACTTATAAACTTGGTAGGAAGCGTAGATACCCTAATTTTGTAACATACGTGACTGTCGCCGACTCAATTTTTAAAATTGAACAAGCAAGTATAAAAATCTGAGAGCGTGTTTTTTAATTTTCTTTGCGTTAATAACATTTGTATTTCCTAAATTTTCATTCAATAAAAGTTTAATACCTTTTGCGTATGATTTTAAGCAGTGGCGTATATATTACTCCATGTCGCCAGATTATATTCTGTGATCATAGTGTCAATTAAACACCCAATGTATGGACAAAGATTTCGTATTATCTTTATGTTTTTGATCTATTTTGGCGCTAAAATATTCAAAAACTTTGGGAAAATATTCATCAAGCGATATTTGGATGTGGCATTGAGAAGAAGTTATCATTATTCTCAAAATTTTGCATTTCGATTTTAGAAATGTAACATACGATACAATAAACTTTTTATGAAGACGTATTTGCAGAGCAATTGTTATCCCTTTTATGAAAATCTCGTAGTGTACAGAGAATGAAAATATAAACATTTCTTTTGCAGAAGTCATTGGTTGGTCTGAAATTTGACAAACGTGTCAAGATGTAACATTCGTGATGTAACATTCGTTACCGAGAAATTGATTAAAGGGAATGATATAACAATTTCCCGCGTATTTTTGCTCTCTGTCTGCATGATGTGGTATACGACATGAACGTCTGCTATGAACATTTGAGTTTGAAAGTCAATACGTGTTAATTAACTTTGAGAATTAGGATTAATTTTCTCTTACGGTAAGTACTGTTACAACAACTGCAATGTTTGATATACAATATTGATTAAGCAGATGGAATGTTTTGGTCTGAATTTGTTCTTCTGATATCAAAGAATGTATATCGTATTCCAAATATCTCTTCCACTGGTGTAAGAAGTACATTGAGTAGAACGTTGGTAACATACGTTACTCAAAGTAACGTATGTTACTTAATGAAATGCTTGATTAGACATCAAATATTGAACTACATATTGACAAAATATCACCATTAACGATATGTTTATTGAATATCAACTATGTTATGAAGAAACATATGTGTTATTGTTCCCGTATTCACTAGCACATACAGATATCCTTTGCAAGAAATACAGGCCATGCTTTTCTCTGCTACTGTCTTATTTATGATACATGTAACTATGCAACTCTACATTTATCAATTTGCTAGAATTCAGCATCTTTTCATAATATATCTTAGAAATGAAGGGGTTAATCTCTGATGATTGTTTTGTGCAATCTTATAGAGAAATCATTAAAAAATATTTTATTTGAGTGTAACGTATGTTACCAGAAATTCCGTTACGTAATATTATTCTACTTGTTTTGAATTTTTTATTTATTTTTTCAGAAATGGCGCTTGTGAGAGCAGAAGTACAGAATAACTACCATTAAAAAAAATGTATTAAAATATAAGAACAACCATGAAAAAATGTTTTAGAAATAATATTATATGCTCCCCGTGTGGCAATACTGAAAAGGTAGAATGTCTGTATAGACAGTGAAAATAAAGGTTTAACTACCGGTCAAAGGCTACCATAATGATACATGTAAGTTTGATCTCTCAAAATACTTATAAGCAACTGGTCATTTAGTATGACCTTTGACCATCTGACTTGAAATCCAATGGGGGTCATCTATTCATAAGGGGGCACCAGTGTTTCAAGTTTGATGTCTATCAAGGAAAGACTTCTCAACGGACAATAGCTTATGTCCAGAGTAGTTTAACCTTTGTCCTTTTGACCTCAAAATCAATAGGGGACATCTATGTCTTAAGGTTCACGTTAAATATTCATTCATAACACCGCGTGGTGGATTATACTGACAGTTTCTATGGAAAGGTATTCCAAAAGAAGCAACAAAAACATAAGATTCGGTATACATTTAATCAAAATGTTGGGAAATTAAACATTTTCTTTATATTATTATTGCAAACAGATTGCTAGAAATGTGTAAATATGTTTCTTTCCATTTTTTGAATAGAAATTATGTGTTTATAGTAATGAGAGGAAAGATAAGAAACATACGTTACTTTCATTGTTTATTATAACAAAGAGCAATCCAGGTTTCAAAATATGTGTCTGTTATTTCTATAAGAATCATGAACATTTATATAGCGAAACATCAATCGTTTACTTTTGTTTTAATCGCATATTTATTGTAAATTAACAAATTCAGAAGAAAAGACACATTTGGTAATTTTTTTTGCTTGTCTACGCTATATTTCTATTAAAATTGGTATTTCCATTGAATTAAGTGATGTCGTTATGATTTTGCAACATCAATCGTAAAGAATAACTGATGATGATATCATTTTGGCATAATATTTTCATGGATGTACTGTTGTGTAAGTGTTGAAACATACGTTACATAATTATAGCGCTACTTCGTTTACATACAAAAAAGCTATTGTTCTATATATATTGCTAGTCTTTTGTTTTCATGTTTCATACATATTGAACTGTCCGAGAATATTTGTTAATCAATTTTATTTTCTGTCATTTCAAAGATATTGAAAGTGATATCTAGTCGTTTATTTTGCGCTCTTAAAATCTTATTGCTGACTTTTACAGCGGATAATTTCTTGTTGTGTTGATTAAACATTTTCTTTGAAAACCTGTATTTATTGTCTTTCGCAAATTAGAAAAATATATGCTCAGTCAATTCCAATACAAGTTATGGAATAATACATGGAAAATTATGTTTATCTTACATATTTTCTTGTCAAGGAATCAGTAACGAAGGTTACATGAGAGAAAAATCTCGAAAAATATACCATACTTTGACCTTCTGTAAAAAAAAATCTGTCATACTTAACTTGAAACAATTTGAGGTGAGTGTTCAACAGATATTTACCATTAATAAACGCATGTTACCATATATATTTTGAATGGTCAATAAACCATGATTTTGAAACCCTCAATTGCACGCTTTTATTGACTTTGGATGATTCTCGGTTTCCTTTCCCTGTAAAAGTTCAGGCAACAGGTGATACATCAGGCTCTTTTCATAGCCCATTGACACTTTAATAAGTACATGTTTACCATTTATAGCTGTTTGTCTTTTATTTTACAAGTTTTATCGTATTTTTACAGCCTTCTTACTTTTGACTCTATGTTTACATTTAAATCTCCACCACGTGTTTGTCCTACATTCATACGCATATTACGAAGTAGTTCCAAATTCATGATCAGAAAACGGCGATTTTAAACAATTTACGGTAAGCATCAATTTAACTGCACCAAAAATATCATTCTCTACCCAGAGTTCCGTGCGCTCCTCGCACTACACCTCTGTGAACGGCTTTTCACAGAAATCTTGTAAAAGTTTCGTGCGCTCCTCGCACTACACCTCTGTCAACGGCTTTTTACAGAAATATTGTAAAAGTTTCTATTATTCAACATTTAAGGTTTTCAGGAGCTGGCGTCCTTAATACTGCGTCAATTTTGTCTTTAGTTTTCCAGATTCCCTCTTTTGTGACTTCATGTCCACAGTACTTAACACTGTCTGTGAAAAATTTACATTTTTAAATTTTTCAATGTTAGCTTTCAATCCAAAATTTTGGAGGCGTTGAAGAACACTATCCAAATTTCTTAAGTGTTCCTTTTCGGTTTTACCTGTGACAATCATGTCGTCTAAGATGCAGTGAACTCCTGGTATTCCTTGAAGAATTTGGTCCATAGTTCTTTGCCAAATTGATGGTGCTGATGCTACCCCGTACAACAATCTGTTGTATCGATATAGTCCTTTATGGGTATTAATAGTAAGGTATGCTTTCGACTTTTCCTCCATTTCCATGTGTAGATAAGCCTGTCTCAAATCTATTTTAGAGAAATGTTCTCCATGAGACAATTTTAGAGAAATGTTCTCCATGAGACAATGACGCAAAAATATCCTCAATTTTTGGCAAGGGATATTGATCGACATTCAGCTTGGGGTTGATTGTGACTTTAAAATCTCCGCAGATCCTAACATTTCCATTTTTCTTAGGAACCGCGAGAATCGGAGTTGCCCATTCACTTGTGTCTACTTTCTCCAGAATTTCCATATTTTCAAGATTTTTTAGCTCTTGTTCAATTTCGGGTTTCATGGCGTACGGAACTGGTCATGCTTTACAGAAGATTGGCTTTGCATCTTCATTTAAATGTAGGTTTGCTTTAATTCCTTCAACTCTACCAATTCCGTCTGTGAACACCGAGCTATACTTTTGTAATATAGTTTGCACTTTGCTTTTGCTTTCACTTTTCATTGTAGTGACACTCATAACACTTTTGACGTTTTTCCAGTCAAGTTTTAATTCTTTTAGCCATGATCTTCCAAATAAGGTTGTTGTTCCCTTTTTTACCACATAGAGCTCACAAGTGACACTTTGTCCATTGTGTTCCACGTTAACATCTAAAACTCCTACTGATTTTAATTTTTCTCCAGAGTACGTACGGAGTTTGATATTGCTCGATTTCAATGGCTGCTTCCCGAATATTTCTCGGAACTTTTCCTCTGATATCACGGGTACGGCTGATCCGGTATCTAATTCCATTTGAATATCCTTTCCATTAACTCTGACATTTAAGAGTATCGGACAATCATCAGCTTTGATGACGGAATTTATGCTTAATTTTCCTATTCCGCATGACGAATCGCTGTCATCGCTTTCAGTTTGGTCCACATTCCTTACATATTTCTTCTGTTTGGCTGTTTTAAATTTATGTTTACCTTTTGTCAGACATGCTCGTTTAATGTGACCTTTCTTGTTGCATTTTCGACAAACGGCATCTTTGAAGTAGCAATCGGCTGATACATGATTTTTGCCATTGCATCGGATGCATTTGCTAGGCTGTGGCGTGTCGGTCTTTTGTTGGTAGTTGCGTTGATGACTCAGTTTGTTGACACTGACTTGCTTGTCTCTAAGTTCTTGTGCGTCCTTTGATGCAGTTTCCATGGCCACGGCTATGTCAATGGCTTTTTGCAGTGTGAGAGTTCTATTCTGTCGCGAAGGGTGTCATTTAAATTATCCCCGAATTCACAATATTCAGCAAGTTTTCGAAGTTTTGCCACGTATTCATTTACTGATTCGCCGTCCATCTGTTGTCGTCGATTAAACCCGAACCTCTCTGCGATTACCGAAGGTTTGGGTGATAAATGGTCCTTTAACAATTTGACAATGTCCTCAAAGTTTTTTTCCGCCGGTTTTTCTGGACTGGTGAGATCGCGTAATAATGAATATGTTTTTCCTCCGATCAAACTTGACAGCGCCGGTACTTTCATATTGTTGTCCACTTTATTAGCCTTGAAATATTGTTCAAGTCTTTCAACATATGAAGTCCAAGTTTCAATCAAAGGGATCAATTTTTCCTATGTAGCCTGCCATTTTGGTAATGATGACCTGTTAATCACAGAAACTTTGCAGTATTCTTTGACACGAAAATTTCCAAGGAATTATCAGTAATATCTTAAAACATCCTCGTCGCCAATTTGTTGTGTATGAATCTATACAAACACGTCTGTTCACTGTGGCTACATTTTATTAACTGATAATACATTAACATGCATTAAGCTACAATACAAGAGTTTCACAGAGTATCAAATATCAAGTTCTGGAGAGTCAGCGCTTTTAATAGGTTACCCATTAGCGACTGTCAGAATCAATTACTATCCTAACATTGTTTTATTTATGTTGGAGATGCAGGTGTGAACTTTGGAATATAGAACTTTAAAATAATACATATATGACAATTACCGACAGACATCCTCAACTATCTTTTTACATGTACGCGTACGCTGTTTAGGTACGAATTTACCAAACTAAGGGAACCTACTTGTTCCGATTAAAACAATATCACGATTACAAAATACAGCAGTTTTTATTATTCTGTGTTGTGGAAATAATGATAGAAACATAAAATGAAATCTTAATCAATATATTTTGCATGAATAGGATTACTTAAGGTGGGTCCTTAGTCATGGATTTTTGGGGTTTAGGTAGCATTTTTTTGTTTGGAATCAATAGATTAACATTCAGAGTAATGAGAAAAGGCAAATTAGTTAAGGATTTCCAGATTTATTTTCATTACAGACACTACTGAAGTAATGTACCCCTATGTAGATTTTTATGAAATTCATTGGAAACAGTTACCTGTTGTTATTTTAAAATAAAAACAACAACAAACATTTTAAATTGCATTTATTTATCAGGAAACATGTCAAGAACTAAAACACATGTCATTTTCACTATGTTCATCAAGTTTTAGTATAATAAGTGCAAAATTATTGAATTAGCTTTACTCTCCAAAATGTTAAAAAACAAACATATATGGACACAATTTCCTTATAGCATGGTTTACATATAATTTTTTTCTGCTTATATTAGTAGATGTACATCTGTTATAGTTATTTATGAAAAAAAAATCCATACCTTTCCTTAATAATTTCAAATCTATAGCTTCCAGAGTATGTATACCCCCATAAAATCCTAAGTCTGGCACCATACAACTGAGCTATTCAAAACCACTCATGGATTAAAATTTTATGTAATTTCATGAAAAGACATAGATAATAATTCCTTATCACCTTGGTAAAATGTTTGTGAAAAATATAGGAAATCTATTGCATAATGGACTTGATAAATAATTTAATGAAAACAGAGTTATTGTCCTTGGATTCAATATTTTGAAACGCATAATTGACTATTCAAATATAACTAAGACTTTTGAAATATTTTATGGCTAACAAGATTTTTTACAATAACTATTGAAAAAGACTCCAACAAAATTTATGTTCCAGTCATTAAATTATTGACTTTGCACAATCTTATGACGTCACAGGAGTGTGGAACTACGTTAAAACCCAGTATTTACAAAGGGGCTGTGGAAATCAGTCAGTGTCTTCGACCGTGTTTGGGTTTCGACATTTATAAAACGTACTAGATTTACCGCTTTTTGGCAGGTGAAAACTCTGGTTTGGTACTTTTGTAGAAGAGTTTATGTTTTTTATGTACCTAGGTTACAAATCTCGAAAAAATCGCTATCCGGGACTTTCGGCTTTCGGCCGTACTACATTTACCGTTTACCCATTCTCTCACCAGAGGGCGCGTTACGCAAGCTTCACATACACCTCTGTCAACGCTTGGAATCACGTGACAATATAATCACATGATATAAACAATCATTCTCGGTTTCCTTTCCCTTTAAAAGTTCAGGCAACAGGTGATACATCAGGCTCTTTTCATAGCCAACTGACACTTGTATAAGTGCATATTTACCATTTAGCTGTTTGTCTCTTATTTTAGAAGTTTTATCGTATTTTTACAGCCTTTCTTACATTTGATTCCATGTTTACATTTAAATCTCCACCACGTGTATATCCTACATTCATACGCATATTACGAAGTAGTTCCAAATTTATGATCAGAAAACGGCGATTTTAAACAATTTACAGTAAGCATCAATTTGATTGCACCAAAAACATATCATAATATGACTAAATATTTAGTCCAAAACATAAATGTTGGATCAAAGAAACTTTTACAAGATTTCTGTAAAAAGTCGTTGACAGAGGTATAGTGCGAGGAGCGCACGGAACTCTGGGTAGAGAATGACCGCTTACCGCGCATAACTACTTCCGCAGGGCAAAGCTATATTTAACTAGTTAACGCCTTTTATCGTACGAAGTACATATTTCAAGAGAGGAGAATAAATGGTTTTTATGTGAAAGTGTATGTGTTTTACCTTTGATATGTATTTTGGGGTTCCGATGTTGCGTTCTGATAACAATTAAGTAATATATTTTTAGAAATATACTTAAAAAATGAGCATTGAACTTACTACCCCATAGGTATACACGGGAACTTCCGTGTTTACATTGACAACAAATATGGCAAACCGGGAAATTTCTAACACAAAAAGATGAAAACCGTCAATGTTCTTATGGCTGAAATACAGATAAAATTAAAAATGTATGCATGTGGAGGAGTCATCCCAGATATTTCAGGCAATGACCCCCACCCCCACACACTGTACTTCATATTTAACACTATTGTCTGATGCCACACTCATATTGTCGTTTAAAGAAATTTATAGACACATGATTTTGAGACTAACGGAAGAAGGAGAACGGATAGAAAACCACAGAAGACTAGAAAAGGTGGTACAACACTTTGAAGCTGGTGATTTGTCACAAATAATGACAGTACAGGTATCAATTTCATTAATCCAATATTTTTATAATTATTTTATATATAGGTCTACCTTTTGTTTTTTAGCGCAAACAAGATATACATTGACTCACGCAGTGAATTAGAGAAAAAAAATTAAACCTTCAATATAAATGTTTTAAATATAGAATTATTTATTATATTACCTTGAATGCTGTTTGTCAATGAAAACATATTTCACCCTTAGTTTAATGTCAGGCCCGTAGGCAGGATTTTTCAAGGGGGGGGGGGGGGGGGGGGGGGGGGGAGTTACATAGACTCGCGCTCAGCTGGAAGTAACAGTTGAAACGAAAAATAAAAACAAAGACGATCTTAAGAATCATTCCGTGTTCGTATTTCTAGATCAAAGAGCGGTTAGAAGACATTAAAATTATCAGAATTGTTCGATTGAAAAGACTTTGGGCAAAACATCGACTTTAATAGGATAGTTCTCGGAAAATGCCGACTTTAATAGTCACAATTCAAACAAAATGCCGACTTTAATAGTGCTTAGTAGTTTTCAAGGGGGGGGGGGGGGGGTTCGTACGAACCCCACGAACCCCCCCTGGCTACAGGTGTGAATGTTATAGGCTTAGTGATTACTTATACAAAATCATGTCTAATAAATGAAGTACTAATAATCTACACTGCACATGTGTACTTATATATAAATTAATATACACATATACAGAGACATACCCAGTATATATTAATTATAGTCTAGAAAATGCCAAACACAGTAAAGTGAATAAAGAAAATGAATTAAAAACAAGATAAACAAACCACTCACATATATATCGGGATTTGAGCAGAACACACATGTACATCTATAATTAGACTATTAATCATGATTTTTTTTTTAAAGATATGAATCCTTGGAGTACATCTGACAGAATATTCTGTTTGGCTTCCATGAAGAAAACCAGGTATAGTGTGCATGTTTGCTAAAGAGGAAAAAAGTATGCTATGCATACTATGAATGTCCTTTTGGGTAAGAGATATAAGTTTTGATCTGGATCAACAAACCTATTTATAATAAGTTATCTATTTATAATATATTTTGTTCTAAAACTCTACTGGTATTTACAGGTACATTTAACTTTTAAAACTCCTTGGATTCAATATAGTCTAGCACAGTCCTGCAGCCATGCACCAAACTGAGTAATAAATGGGAGGTGGAGTTCAGGGAGAGGAAAATAATCAACAATATGTCATCCTCAGATCCTAATAAAAAATCTTGATCTGGCTAGCTCCATGCAGCATTGAAAGCTGCTAAAAGAGTTGTTTCCCAAAACTGGTAACCATTATTTTGAATTTCAATCAGCATCACTGACATAAAAAAGTCAATACAATATTTATTAAATTTATTTATTAAAAACATATTTAATGACAAACACTTTTAATCATTTAAAGTGCAAAACATATGCACACAAAATTGATAATTCATGGATGCTTATGTTTCAGAATATATATTTCCCGTTCATTATACTCGCATGTTGCTGTAGAGTGTAGATTACTTCATATTTTTTTTACATTGTTTTCTTTGGATCCCCCTTGTGGCCCCATATCACTGACAAAGCTGACATCATGGAAAGTGAGGTGAAAGTTGGTGTGACTGAGAATCCTGTAGAAAAAAGAAGAAGATGAAAGCTCTGGTCTTATCTGAAGAAAAGTCTGTTTACAAGAATGAAAAAGACAGAATTTGATGAACAAGACTGCTTGATTTCTAAACAAATATTTCTTTATAATCTAAAATAACTCTTAATTTGGTAAAAAATAGGAGTGAAACGATACAGTACCTTCTCGATTCGATTCGATTTTCGATACTTTAATCTCGATTCGGTGATTTTCGATTCGATACAATAGCATATACCAAATTCTTTATAATGCTAAGATTTTCTTATGTTTCGTTGTATTTATTGCTCTCTGCAAATAAATTCTACATAATGTAAAAACGTTTAACATAGAGCAACACTCTTATCACTTGTCCTAAAGCCGAAATGTCGCCATACCCCGGATTTATACATTGGGGGTGCATTTTTCAACTCAACTGCGTCCATTTTGATACAGCAAAGTTTACTCGTATGTTGATTGGGCAATTTTCAATTCCATTGGCTAATCAGAAACCGTGTTATCAAGAGCAATGTGTGCTATGATTTTAGAACCGTATCGAACCGAAACAGACCGCTAATAAATCGAACATCGAATCGAGACCACTACATCGCGATTCGGCCGCATCGCGATGCATCGTTTCACCCCTAGTAAAAAATAAAACACAGACATGTTTCTTTAAATAGGTTCCAACTGACACTCCTAAACATGCATTGTAATTACTTTATCTGTTTCCTAAAGTCTCGAGCCTAACATTTCATATTTTGAACAGTATGATAGTTATGTATAAATCCTACATGTACAGTATGAAACTTTTCTAATTATTTTTGCAAAAAAACCCCAACTGTTTTAAAAAATGAAAAAATTCCATGACAATGCTACTAATTTAAACATATACCAAAGCATTCAGCAATATCTTCAACATACAATCCAACTTTCTGTCTCATCAATGGCTAGAAACTGATCTATATGCTCCAATGACATCAGACATTTAGGTCGGGCCCTCTCACCAGGGGTAGCAGAAGTACCTCTCCACTACACCATCTTTTCACACTTAGGCACCAGGTAGCTCTACTGCAAATATAAATTCAACAAGATATGTTTCAGAAACATGTATGTTCCACATGGTGCAAAATTGATCAGGGTTATATATCATTTATGTACTTTATGTTCTTCAGATAGTGTAGAAGATGAATGTCACTTTTTACTTCATTGTTCCTCTTATTCAAATCTTAGAGTAATCTTTTTTTACCAGTATCGAATTTAACCCCACTGTGATCAATATGTCAGATTTAGACAAAACAAAATTTCTATTATTAAATTTTCCAAGACAAACTGCAAATTTCCTGTTCTCCACATACACCTACAGACAGTCTATCATATACCATAGTTATAAACTCTCTAAGATGTACCTGTTCACAAAGTTTGATGTTTGCCAAGCCAAGGATTCTTGAGATATTGAGCAGATAAGACTTGGTCTACAGACCGATAGATTGACAGACAGACCGACAAATGAAAAACAATATGCCCCATCTTTTTCTTTTTGAAAAGGAATATTTGTATGTAGATGTAAATGGACATAATGTAAAATTTTAAAATGATAACATTTTATTACAAATAAATACAAAAGTCATACATGGATATGATAATAATTAATTTCTCAATATATTTCTTCAGAGAATGTAGCTAATTGACTAAAACAATATACAATTTCACCTGATTTTGGGGTAGTTTATACATAGTAAAAGTTGTAGGCATAAAACATTCAGAACAACTGGATCCTGCATGTACATGTGTATTCTATTTGCATATTGTATTTACTAAACTCTTATACTGATATTGATTACCATTTCATATGTATTCACATAACATTATCATTATCCACTGTCTCTGAAACTGGCACTGCCCTTAGATGTGTGAAGCAATTGAATTCGGTTATTTATTATTGTTTATTTCATTTTGTTAATTCAAATCTTGTTTCGGTCAGTATTTCATATATAATTATGATATGTGCAGTGCAGAAATGTGAAATCTGACAGAATTAGTACTTCTGAATGATTGTTATTTATTTATATTGTTATAACTATTTGCTACTTAAACTGTACATGTCTCTCAAGGGCCCTTGATTGGTGAATAAACACACACACACACACATACGTGTAACGCGTGTCAAATGAACACCTTACCTTCCCACCTGCAACTGAACACTTCTACAGTTATAGGTACATGTATTTTAGTACGAAAATTTACTATTTGGTACTAAAAACAACATAGAAGACATTGCTGCGGTCGAAATTTGTGAAATATCGTTTTATTCACTCCTTGAATTTTTGCTTATCAAATGAACACGTTCCTTTACACACGGTCAATTGAACACTTTCCTTTACACACAGGCAATTGAACACTTTCCTTTACACACGGGCAATTGAACCCTTTCCTTTACACACGGGCAATTGAACACTTTCCTTTACACACGGGCAATTGAACACTTTCCTTTACACACAGGCAATTGAACACTCTGGCACACACGGGCAAATGAACACTCTGATACACACGTGTAATTGAACACTCTGACTCACATGGCCAATTAAATACTCTGATACACGCAGCCAGCTAAACACTCTGATACACACGGGCAATCAAACACTCTGAAACATCCAAACAATCATTCTCACCACGCTAAATAAATAAGGTCAAATCTCTAAAGCTTACAAAAAAGCGTGAAACGATGACATTAATCGAAATTGGGATGGGATAGACAGGGAATCCACACATTTCGTTGAAATTATCGCCGCAAGAAAATAAAAAATAAAGGGGGGGGGGGTAGTATTGATTGGATGATGATTATATATTTTACGTCCCGTCGAGAATATTTTATTCATATTGAGACGTAACCAGCTTTAAGCGGAGTACCACGAATTTAGACCTATCCAATGTATCCATAGGGTTCAGGGTCGTAGCAGTGAGGGTTCTTTGAAATATCGTGCCAACACCTACTACATGTACGACAAGGGATATACGTTTATAAGGTCACATCCAAAAGATCCGTGATTCTCACTTCTAAATGTCGAGCGTTTGGCGAAGGAGCAATTAACACTACCAATTTTAACGTCTTAGGTTTGACGCATGAACGATGCTTGAACTCACGACCTCCCGGTTACGAAGCGAACGCTCTACCACTGAGCTACCGCGACCGGTCGGGGGGAGGGGTAGTAGTGTCCATAATGATGACTTTTAATGTAATAATAACTTATGATAATCATCATTATTATATATATATACTTCTATGATTATAGACTCCCTCGTTTGCCAATGCATGCTGTACGGGCCAGACTCTGTAGTAATTCGACCAAAAAGTATGATAAATAAAATCAAAATTCTGTAATACAGTGCCTAAAGGATCTAAAACAAGTATTCATAATCATATACATTTTTTGTATCACTTTAAGTTTTTTGTTGACTTTTGACATGAATAAAAATTAGATATCTTTGTAAAGAAATGTCACGCGATATCTTAATTCCACTCTAAAAGGGAACATTTTCATGAACATTCTGTTTATATATGTAACTACATAGATGTGACCTTACAGAAAACTTTAATCAAACGTTGCAAAAACCATAAATTCTTTGAAAATCCGGTTTATAACACCAGTTTATATAACATAACTTCAGAATCAGGATTTGTTCCCGGTTCCTTTATATACTGTTACAAAAATATCTACATGTTTATGATATGTACATGCACATTATGTCAATTTTGACTATCATCTCACCTCGAAATATGAAGACAAAATTGTAATAGAGAACCCCCAAAAATCACGATTTTGCTTCATCTTAGATATTTTTGTTTAGAGATTTCGTGCCTTTGGCACTCATTACACCCTTCCCTAAACGTGTTACGTGTTGGACACCCCCCCCCCCCCCCCATTAACCACGTCTGAAACTCATTAACCACGTCTGAAACTCATTAACCACGTCTGAAACACACCGACAATTGAACCTGGTACATTGCGCATAAATTGAACTATTATAACGAAAGGTAAAATTCAAGTTACATATTTGTAAATTTTATTGATGAACTTAGTTCAGTCTCGAAAGGCAAGTAGAGATTTAAAACATTCCCTGAACATTGGCAATTCGCGCCTTCGAATGAGAAATAATCTCTCTCATAAAAGTGATTTGGACCCCCACTCCTTTCCCTACCGATCTGAGGACAGAGATGACCAATTGCAAATTCAAGGGAATATATTACCTTCTGTTTTTGTTCAAAAATTGGACGTGTCCTCTCATGACCTTTATAATACAAATTCACCAGGTTGATTTTTAAAATCTTATTAATGTTTTACATAAACTCAAATTGAAGTCCAATAATATACGCGCATCAAATCAATTATCGCTCTCATTAATTCAATTGATGCGCACATCCATGTGGTGGAAATATTGCTCGCAAAAATTAATTTAGAGCTCTGTATGAATGACTTGATTATCTCTTTTAATTCAATGGAGGATCTTTTTAATTATATATACAAGGCTATTTCATAAGCAATTAATGCGCGCATCATTTTTTTTTTTTAAAGAGCAACAATTCAATTAAAGAAATCATTCAATTGTGGATATCTTGAATTGAAGATTATATCTCAATTAGATAATCTCTCTAAAATAATTATTCCACGCATCAATTTAATTAATGATATCATTAATTCAATAGAAGAGAGCAATAATTCAATTATTGTGCACATTAAGTGATGTTAGCATTAATGAATTATTGCTCTCTTCAATTGAATTGTAGCAATGCATTAATTCTATTGTTGGTATCATTAAATTATAATTCATTTGAGGAGAGCAACAATTAAATTATTGCGTGCATCAATTCAGCAGAATAAATAATGATATCAATAATTCAATTCATGCTCGCAATATATATATAATGCAGAATTGAAGATATTAATTATTTGAAGAGATCTTTGATTGCGTGCATGAAATGAATTGATAATATCTTCAAATAATTAAAGATATCTTCAAATATTTGAGTTTGTTAATTTGGCGCTCCATAGATCTAAAACTATTCCTAGTGGATTCTGGTGCTTTCTGACTCGAGACATCATAACAGCTCTTGCCACAAATGAATCTCACCATACAAGTGATAAAAACACACTTGAATATGTTGCAGAAAAATAAAGATCAGGTGGGTCGCATATACCTATAGCCACCTCTCTTTTAATTTCTTCATAGGATTCATATACTTAAAGGGATTTTTCTCCTTGAAAAGGTGATATTTAAAAATATGTCACTTTTTAAGGAATTTTATAATCCCCCAATAGTATGTACCGGGGTAATTTCTAAACTGTTTGGTGAAAATGTTGACAATTAAGAATCAGTCACTGGTTATCCATGTGGAATTTAGCTATCTCATATGAATAAACTCTTGATTATTTTACTACAATGTACCATATTAACCAATTTCGGAAATAATTCCTTATTTGTCTTAAATTTTGATTTGATATAAAGAGCAAACTGAAATGATAAACCGAAGTTCACATTGAACACCAGTGAGGCAATTGTATACAAATATCAAATTCATATATTACAGAATTCATTAAGATATTTGAATTATTCTAATCTTTTAATGTTCCATGGTAGCAATGAAAACAGCAGGTCTTTTATTTTCAGTCATATATTTTATTGTATTACAGGAGATGTTATATGTACAATTAGTATATATATATATATATATATATATATATATATATATACATTATATATGTAATTGCATGTGCCAAAAAATGTATACATACATGAGTAATTCAACCACAGACATATCAATAAATTTGCATTTAATACATTGAATGTAGTCCTTTGATTAAATAATCAACACAGATGGATCCATATGATAATACATGTATTTGTAAAAGAAAAAAAAAAGAGTTCCATTTCTCATACAAACGATATCTGTACAAATATCAAAATCAACAAGAGGCCCAGGGGCCACATCGCTCACCTGAGTCACCTTGGCCCTGCTGTTTTGATTTTTAAATGCTATTTTATCAATCTTTATTCTCATGAATAATGTGACCCAAACCTACCTCTAAAGAACACAACATTACTAAAATGAAATCATATAACACAAAGATATGACAAGCATGATATTGCTGTTCTGGATAAGACCAAGGTATGAAGTCATAGGTCTTGGTATGATATGAAAGACTTTGCCATAAGTAATCTATATACAATACATGAAAGCCCTATCTAAAATAGTCCTGGATATACTTAATAAGTTATACTTTCTTAAAAGTAGGTCAAACTAAGAGTTCAGGGTCACAAGGTCAAAGAACATAATATGATTGATTGTTTTAGCCGTTTTCTGCCACATTCAACAATTTTTCAGTTATCTGGTGGTGCCCAGTTTTTATTGGTGGAAGAGAGAACCCAGATACAATGTACCTGGGAAGAGACCACTGACCTTCCGAGAGTAAACTGGGAAACTTTCTCACTTACCGGTGCAAGCAGGATTCGAACCCACGCCAACCACTGAAGAGACATTATTTGTCGAAATGCGCATCTGGTGCATCAAAATTGGTACCGTATAAGTTTTACCTTAAACACAATGTAGTTCAGGACACACTGAATAGGTCAGATTTGTTTTGCCATAAAAATTGTATATACAAGATATGAAAGCTCTAGCTTAAATAGTTCAAGAGATATCTTTAAAGATTTTTCCTTTAAAAATATCAGCATATAAAACTTTGATCCCCTATTGTTACCACACCATACCTCCCGGGAAATGATTTTAACAAACTTGAATATGCACTATGTCAGGAAGGTTTAATGTAAATTTGTGTGCTTCATACTAAATTTGAAAAGAATTCTGTTATTCGAATCGTAGATTGATCGCTGTTCGTTATCTTCACCTTTCAGTTATAGAATTTAGTTAAAAATATTCAATTGTTAACATCGACGGACTACAACGGACGCAGACTAATAGCAATATGTCATCTGAGTTTACTCAAGTGACCTAAAATTGTATAATTTTTCTAAAGCTTTTGAAAATTGATAATGCTATTAAAGCCTAGTCTGATCCCTTACACTCCATTTCAATAGTTAAGCGTAAAAACAGACTGGAGTGGATGGGGACCAAACTTAAGAAAGCTGTGAGATTAGTTCAATATTCAAACCTACAGTTTTTGAATAATAAGTATTTAACCCAACTGGGATGATTTCATCCAAAATATTTCACTAAAAATATTTGTGGGGATATTAGTTCACACAGACATTATGTTTCAAAATGAGTACGAGTATGGAAATGAACTGGGGTTCAAATTGACTGGCTACGTATACCTAACATGGCTACATCAACAAAGAAAATCACTTGAAGCTGTGAGTTTTTAGGTTATATGTGGGTTTAAGGAATATTTGAAAGTATGCTTGGAAACAAGTATAGTGGGAAAATATGTTAGGAATTATTTAATATTAAATTCACGAGACAGCGATGCAGGAATGCAGTGATAGAGGGACTTAACCATGCACTTTTTTTCTGTGCCGTAAATTGAAGATTTTTAATAAGGGGCTCATCTGAAGCTCTAGCGCTCTGACTTGCCCCAATATCTTCTCAAAGAGCTACGATTTTGGGTTTAGTTCTGCATCTAGTTTTTTAGGAGAAGATTTTAAAAGATTTTCCTTGTATATATTTCACATATAAAACTTAGATCCCCTATTGTGACCCCACTCTACCCCTGTGAGCCATGACCTTTAACAAACTTGAATCTGTACTATATATGAATGTAAAACTTTGATCCTCGATTGTGACCTCACCCTACCCCCAGATACCATGATTTGCACAAAACAGGAACCTTTTATGTGAATTCAACTTTCCTGGTCCAGTGGTTCTTGAAAAGGTTTTCTAAATGACCCCACCCTATTTTTGCATACCCTTTATCTATTGATGATGCATACCAAGTTTGATTGAAACTGGCCCAGTGGTTCACTCTGGAGAAGAAAATGAAAATGTGAAAAGTTTACAGAGAGACAGACGACAGGCAAAGGTGATCAGAAAAGCTCATTTGAGCCTTTGGCTCAGGTGAGCTAAAAAAGTATATAAACATGTTCAATGTTAAACCTGTTTGTTGTATTGCTTAACAGCTCCATTGCCAGCATCTACCCTTACTGAGCTTACAGTGTCAGACCTTGATATCATCATCACTCATTTTGACTATCCAGGCCAAATTAATATTTTTGCAAGGGTGAGGCCTGGCTGTCCTGTCGAGGTTGAAGTTTGTACTTCCACACTTGGCGACCCAGTGGATTGATCCTATCCAATCCTCTAAACTCTAGGTCTCGTTTTAGGATCTCATCCCATGTCAGCTTTGGTCTACCTGTGAAGTTCTTTTCTGTTGATCATGATGCATAACTTTCTGACAAATCTGCAAAAATATTTAGAGAAGTGATTAGTAAAAGGTCTTCGTAAAAGGTAGCAAGAAATGTACAATTAGATAAAAATCATAATTTCTATTTCTACAAAGTAAGTGTTTATCAAATGATCAGCTGTAAATATTAATTCACACATCAATTATCATTTTTAAAGATTCAAAGTGATACAGATATCATAAACATACTGAAATGAGTTATAACTAAGTTATAACTAAAGTATAACTTAATTATACCTAGGCCTTGAGGTACAAAAAAGTTATAACTAAAAAGTAACTTTTCTGGACTTAACCATTTTCATGTATAACTAAAGTGTAACTTTTTGAACTTTGTCATTTTCATGTATAACTAAAATGTAACTTTTCTGGACTGTGTCATTTTCATGTATAACTAAAGTGTAACTTTTTGAACTTTGTCATTTTCATGTATAACTAAAATGTAACTTTTCTGGACTTAGCCATTTTCAAGCATATCCAATATTTATGTACCAGTTTTGGGACTTTGTCATTTGAGGGTGGGGGTTACCAATACTTTTTGACACTTTCATAGTAATTAACTGAATGTTAAAGACCTATCTCATGACCCTTTGGTCTGTGAAAATGTAGGTGGAGCCCAATCTAAACAGATGTTATTTACCTGGAGTGGCCAGGGTCTACCAAGGTGTTAATTGCTATATCCCATGACACTCTAAGAAATACAGACAAAACATGGTAGAAATCTACCTGTCCATGCTGTCTTGATATACACAGGACCTGTCTCAGGGACCTCTGCAGAGTTTCTGTGGTCATAGTGTTTGAATAATGGTTGTATTCCTACATGTAAGGGTAGATGACACACATTCTACACCCACCCCCTCTCTCTGTCATTGACTCAATGAATAATTTCTGTTATAAATATAGAGGTATAAAAAATTCATGACATAAATTATTTCAATAAGTTATAAGTTTTAGAAATTATTGTGCAAATTATTGTTTGATTTCTGATTGTGTAATTTATAATACATGTATATAAAGGGGGAAAAATACTATTGAAATTCCAGTGTTCAGAGGTCTTTTTAAAAACAATTGAATTACAAGAAAATAGCAGTTGTGGACAGGTCAATGCTATCAAAACTCTGGTATACTGGGCTTCCTCAAGATCTAAAGAATGCCTGTAGATACTGGCTGTTATTGTTATCAAAACACCTCTCTGGGGTAGCTGGAGACCAGTGTCTGCAGATGTCCCTCCACCTGAGATCTATTGTTAAATGTTTGATTGACAGGCAGTTTACAATTTTGGGGCATTATCTTAAAATTGGGTCTTTAACTGGATTGACTTCTGTAAATTTTTAGTGATTATTCACTTTCAAACACTTCAGTGAACTGTGTCATTTCTTATTTTGCCACAAAAAAGCTAGTCAGAGGGAAATTTCAATGTTGAATTTTAAAATCTTTTTCTTTTGGGGGGATGATTAAGGAATTGATTAGAAATTGCATGGAAAAATTACAAAATCCAGGATCCTTACTTATAGAATAATAAATGCATTGTACGATCAATAAAACATTCTATATATTATATTTTTAATGAACTTTATACGCTGATACAACCCGTCAGAATTCAAAACACCATGTATGATGATTGTTGATCAATTACCACTAGGTGCTATTTATGGAGAATGGCAGGTCAAATTGTTTAATTGAAACGAATAATGAACTGAACACATGTATGAGATATGTCACAGTATTTATTAAAAATAAGTCCATATGGACTTCTGTTCCATGTTAAAAGAGACACTATTCATCAATTTAGGTATGCATAGTCTATCAAAATCAAATTAAGGCATATATATAAAAACGTCTTTTCCAAAAAAGTATCAAAAAATATTTCTATATTCAAATCTCATTGGTAAATGTGACACAAAACAAGGTATGACTGTTAAATGATGTCTCTGTTCTGGACATTGAACATGTTATATTCCTGTTCAATCCTGTTAGGAACTGTGAAAACAAAACAAAGTTTTTCATTTGTAGTCATGTCCTGTTACTTTAACAAAAGTTTCTAATCTCCCAATGAACGTTTCCTTGAATCGAATTATTTTGTTGTCTCCACCTGTTCGTCCACAAGTAGTCTTTTGAAGAAAACCACACGGACCTACTCTCCAGCTAAGGTCAAAAGGACTGCCTGTTACTCAGATTTCAAAGGTCTTTTACATAGGCTCCAATAACAGCAACCCTGTCTGTTCCCTTTCACTGCTGTCAAACTTCAGAGCTTGGGACAACGTCAGTAGCTGCTGATGAACACAAACCGCAAATGCTATTTGGGTTTCAATATGTTGGATGCCATGGAAAAGGCATCTCAATTATCCATTACAATCCTCAAAATAGAAACAAGATGAGCACCAAAGTGGTCCAAGATCCTCAACTTTTTCTGTCAGGTGTAGGATCATATATCAAACTCTTTGTCTCATTCTGAATCTCCGTCAACATATATGATATGGTAAGAAAGCAGGTTCTTCAGCAACATCTTGAAGCAACTAAAAACAAAACAAATATTGTAAAAGTACATAAATAGCACAAATGTTTCTATATAATGTTCGGTGCAACATGTCATTTGATAGGCTATTATATATATCGATCATACAACCTATGATATCTATAAATCACAATGTGACTGATGATGTAAAAAAGAAATAAGTAAATAAATCTGCTTGACATTGCATTTAAACATTTTACAATTTGAAGTCATTTCTGAGGGGAAATAAAAATTCACAAATAAAATGTAATAAATAAAATAATGGCTACATGCCGGGCTTGTAACTTACGATTATGAATATTGGATCATTTACAAGCATCAGAATATAATGCATAAAACGAAATCTAGGAACTTGTTACCTTTCAACTACATCAACAGTTACGGTACACAATCGTAACGAAAACTAACCTGGTTAAATGATTTCTCATGAAAGGCATCGATAATCATAATGGCGACAGGGCCAGCAGTTTCACACGCCACACTTCGATTGTCGAAATTTTCTGATGAAATGTTGTCTTTTCCTTGTTGCATTCGCCAAAGGGATACTTTGAGTGTTGGATTAGACTTATCGGCATGGAAAACCTGGTAGCTACCACCTTTGTGAGGGTACATAGCTTCGGAGCAGTGACGAGTGTTTCGCTTTTATTTCAATCTTTGTTTTTAAACTGGCGCCTTCTTCGTTTACATCCGGAATAACCGGAAGTGTGCGAATCGGGTATTTACGTAAAAATAAAAATACGTTTGATTGTTCCTGATCAATTTCAGCAAAACTGATGAATATAACTAAAAAAATCTCACGTATATACTTTACGAGTTTTAATCATTTGAAGTCATAAAGGTTTTGAATTCCTTGATTCCGGTATTTCCTCTAATCACTGATTGGTCAAATCGGCTCCGCTCTCCATTTTCAAACAAGATAGCATCGGTTCAAGAAGGTGAAAGTTGAAAGGTTCTATTATTACTTTGTTCAACGAACCATGTATGCCCTTATGGAGTGGATAGAGGAAGAAAAGGTCAGCATCATAACCATATCACGCATCAAAGATCCAAGAAAGGGGTTTTGCCAGTATAAAGTTGGGGATTTGGTGAAAGCCAGCTGCCATGGCTTTTCTGGCGTGCATCCCGCCAAGATCTTAGGTAGGCTTTTTCAAGCAAGTTTCTGTTTACAATATTTACACAAATTTTGTCAGAATGTATTAAGTTTATTTTAACTTGAGGATAATTAAAACTGCAGTTGGACTATACAGTCCTACATATTAGCCCTTCTTGATTCCCTCCATTTTGTTGACAAAATACATATTCTTATGTGGACAAACATTTTTAAATAATAAAAGTACGATTATGAAAATTTACATGATTTAGAAATAAGAAAATGTGTTTATAATAGTATAGAATTTCCCTTCCCTAATACTGAAAAAAATATTTATATCTTTAAGAAAATATTTGCTTGCCCTCTAGGCCTCTCCCGACTAGGGATAAAAAGGGTCGAGTAGGAAAGTAGGGAGAAAATTCTTTTTTATTCACATGAAGTTAAAAAAGCTATAAATTAGATAAGAAAATTTCGGAATGAGTAATAAAAAAAATGTTAACTGGAGGTTAAAAAAGTTTTTGAGTCTTTTTTTTTTTAAATTTTTAATAATAATAATAAAGCTTTGAAATAAATGGATTGTGATTTTCTTTTATCTTGGCTTCTTTTTCTTATTCTAGATGATGGAGCTGATGCCTGGTAGTGGGATCTACATTTATCCCAAAGATATACAAGCTTTATATAAGCCAAAAAAAAAAAAACAACAAGTGGAACTTTTCAGGAGGGGGAACCTAACTGGTGCAAATGAAAAGACCATTTTAAACACTATTCTTGGTAAGAGATTATAATCTAATTAATAAATTCTTTATATAACACTAATAACAAATTGTTTAACTTCGAATAAGAATAATCAGTCGCCCACATTTCTTTCAATTTGTGAAGATGTATTTAAAAGGTGAAAACAAAAAAACTTGTAATTTCTGACATCCATCTTTTAAATTGGAGAATCAATGACAGTTAGTTACTAGAGTATTTTCTTTTTTATTTAAAGACGATGCCGGGATTCAGAGGTCATTGTCAAGTTTTCGATGAGGACCAAGATTAGTTCCCAAGTCAGTCTCCAGAACATGAAACAGACCTAGCTTTTATACATTCAGTAATGTGATATATATATATATATATATATATATATATATGGGATTCCCTTCATAAGGGATTGCCCAATTTTTAATGTGATAATATGTACAAAGAGTTAGTGATGAATATTTTATTTATATTTTTGTGCCAAACTTTATAAATGATTGATTGTTTGATGTTTTCCGCCACGCTCAACAATTTTTCAGTTATCTGGTGGCACCCAGTTTTTATTGGTGGAAGAGAGAACCCAGATACAATGTACCTTGGAAGAGACCTCCACCGACCTTCCGAAAGTAAACTGGGAAACTTTCTCACTTACCGGCGCGAGCGGGATTCGAACCCGCGCCGACAGAGGTGAGAGGCCATGTGATTTGGAGCGCGATGCTCTAACCACTCGGCCACCTTTATAAATGAAATTAATATACCAATAATAGTCGCTGTTTATAATCGGTAATGTCTTATTATCCCCATCTTTTTTGTAACTTTTCCATAACTTTTGTCGGGTATAACTTTTTTGTAACTTTTCCATAACTTTTGTCGGGTATAACTTTTATATAACTTTCTCCATAACTTTTGTTGGGTATAACTTTTTTGTAACTTTTCCATAACTTTTGTCGGGTATAACTTTTTTGTAACTTTTTCATAACTTTTGTCGGGTATAACTTTTTTGTAACTTTCTCCATAACTTTTGTTGGGTATAACTTTTTTGTAACTTTTCCATAGCTTTTGTCAGGTATAACTTTTTTGTAACTTTTCCATAAATTTTGTCAGGTATAACTTTTTTGTAACTTTTCCACAATTTTTGTTGGGTATAACTTTTTTGTAACTTTTCCATAACTTAAGTATAACTTTTTGATAACTTTTGTGAAGTATAACTTTTTTGAAGTATAACTTTTTGATAACTTTTATGCACTTGTTGTATTCATGTTGAAATAAAAGATGATAACTTATACATGAGTATAACTTTTTTGTACCCGAGTTATAAGTAAAGTATAACTTTATTTGAAGAAGTGGTTCCAAACTCCGATAACTTAGTTATAACTTTTTTGTAACTTTTGTTAGTTACAAAGTTATAACTTTAATTAGTTATAGTTTTTTTCGATATGGGATATATCATAACTTCAGATTGTTTTTATGAAGAACAAATGTATCCCCAGCTCCCCAAATTGGAAGTGCTCCAAATGAAACCTCCAACCCCTTAATGTACTGCATGGTATGGAAGATAAAGCATGAGCAGGAACATAGACATTATGAACTCCAATAATTAAGCCACATAGGAGAAGGGTTCACAAACTATATTACACCCTCCACCCCTACAATCCACTATATTAGGGACAACATTTGGATCTTTGATCTGTCCCTGCAATATGCACATCGCAAATGGCATTGAAATATTCTACAAAATTTCAAGTCTATTGGATAAGCCGTATAGGAGAAGTATTCACAAGCTATTTTAACATCCTCCACACCTCTTAGATCTACTATTAACTTTTAGAAAAATAATTGGACCCTCCTGTCCCGACAATATGCACATCTACAAATGGCAATGAAGCATTGTACAAAGTTTCAAATCTATCCAATAAGCCATATAGGAGGAGAAGTGTTGAAAAGGTATTTTACATCCTCCACCCCTCTAAGATCTACTATTAACTTTTAAGAAAATAATTGGATCCTTCCGTCCCACCAATATACACATTTACAAATGGCAATGAAGCATTATACAAAGTTTAAAGTCTATCCGATTAGCCATATAGGAGAAGTGTTCACAAGATTTTGTGGCAGACGGACAGAAAGTACAAAAACAATATGTCTCCCCTGAAAGAGGGGAGACATAATTACAGTACTGCAGCAATATTTTCACTGTATTTCAGTTGGAGGCTGTCAAAATACAAATTATCAATATACTCTTACGGTGCAAATCAAAACTTGTATATATATACCTTTTCTCAACACATTTTAATGCGTTTTATTTCATCTCTAGTGGACTCTCTTTAGGACTGGCTCATTTTGCTGGGAATATGGGCATCTAGCTATCCTGGTGCCATGCTCTTTTTAATGAATATTGTATTTTCTAGGTTATGTCAAAGCCACTTTTTCTCTTTGATGCAAAATTATGTTTGACTGAAATTAAAGTGAAGGTTATTTAACAAGAAATCTAGTAGACACATTCAAGCAATACCTGTTCCCTACCACTACTAACTATATATTTATTCAACATATGTTCAAATTCAATGGAACCACTGGACTTCATATACTATTTTGTCAAAATGCACAGTATTAATGAAGAGGGTGTTACAACTTACATATACCAGATAAGACATATCATCAATGTTCTACCTAATATATTAATATCTGCTCTAGAACCTGATTTTCATGCACTCATGTTATGATGGACTGTATTATGGTATTTATCAAGCTCTTTCATCTGTCTGTCAGCTTTTTTAAAAATTCAAAATCTTAGTTTATCGATCCTTATACCTACTCAGGTGATCTAATCAGTAATTAAAAAAAACTGATTAATCTTTTTGAACATCATATCTAGCAAAGATACTTACGTACATATGTAACTTTAAAATGATACTTATGCCTTGTTCAAACAGCGGTTTTAATGCATATTTTGAATTAAAATTTTCAAACTTTAATGCGCATCAAATATACTTCGTAGAATAGATATAGGCTCCTGCATAATGACAAATTTGGGTCACATGCATCATACCCCTGGTTAGCTATAGATTTATATTTATGCTAATTTTGATTGAAAAACTAATTTTAAAAAACTTAATTGATCGCTAAAAATAGTGAACATTAAGCCATTAGAAAATGCCAAATGTAGATCTGTGCTCTGCAGAGACATACTGGGTCATATATGCATAAAGAAGAAAAAAACTATAAAACAATTCTCTTTGATCCACTGTAAATTGTAAGAAAATATTCGATCCCTGGGTCAGAAGAACGTGAACAACATTAAATGATAATGAAGTATTGTACACAATGGCCTTCATTTTTGCAGTTACTGCCATTACACCAGAAGTAGGGGGCGTGCTTACTGATGGGGTCCCCCCCCCCCCCAATTGTGGCCCCATCCTACCCCCGGGGGCCATGATTTGAACAAACTTGAATCTGCACTATGTCAGAAAGTTTTCATGTAAAAATCAGTTTTTCTGGCTCAGTGGTTCTTGAGAAGAAGATGTTTAAAGATTTTTCATATATATTTGTATGTAAAACTTTGATCCCCTATTGTGGCCCCATCCAACCCCCGGGGCCCATGATTTGAACAAACTTGAATCTGCATTATGTCAGGAAGCTTTCATGTAAATCTCAGGCCAACATTAAAAATATTTTTGTTTGATGTACTCTGACTCACATTTTTCAAGGTGGGTCGGTAGGTAGGGTGTTTTTTTTTTTTTTTTTTTTTTTAACGTCATGAAAATTTGTAATATTTTCTTTTAGAATAAGGAGAATTTTCTATTTTTCAAGGACCCCCCCCCCCCCAAAAAAAAGTTTTAAATTGCTGGAAAAAATGGTCGGGTAGGAGCAAATTTGATTGGTCGGTCGGAGTACATCAAACAAATCAATGTTTATTTTTGGCCTCAGCTTTTCTGGCTTAGTGGTTCTTGAGAAGAAGATTTTTAAAGTTTTCCCTATATATTTGTATGTAAAACTTTGATCCCCCCTTGTGGCCCCATCCTACCCCCGGGGGCCATGATTTGAACAAACTTGAATCTGCAATATGTCAGGAAGCTTTCAGGTAAATTTCAGCTCTTCTGGCCCAGTGGTTCTTGAGAAGAAGATTTTTAAATGACCCCACCCTATTTTTGTGATTATCTCCCCTTTGAAAGGGACATGGCCCTTCATTTGAACAAACTTGAAAGCCCTTCACCCAAGGATGCTTTTGGCCAAGTTTGGTTGAAATTGGCCCAGTGGTTCTGGAGAAGAAGTCGAAAATGTGAAAAGTTTACAAACGGACAGACAGACAGACGACAGACAAAATGTGATCAGAAAAGCTCACTTGAACCTTTGGTTCAGGTGAGCTAAAAATCAATTAAAATATGCAAATTCATTTTTGGGTTGAATGTATTAATTGTTACACAAATTTACTACATGTATATGTATCTATAGTTTACAAATCATTACATTTTGCTAAATGATATAATTATTCTACATATATCATCTAAGATTTTAATTATACAAAATAAGATCATATAAAATCTATAATTAAATTATGGATCAACAAAATTGTTAAATACTAAGATCTGCTTTCATATTTACTGTACTTAAGGCCACATAGAATTTCATATTTACAGATTATCATCCACACCCACCCCTCTCAAAATTATCCACCCCATTGTTTTTTATTCTACCTTTTTTTAAAAAAAAAAAGAAGTTGAGAAGAAATATTTGGCTTGTATATCAAACATTTAGAGCATTTCAATGACTGACCCTAACATTTTGGCATGTTGTGGTTAGATAACATTTGACATGTTTCTATTATAAGGGTACCCAAAGATGTGGTAGTTGTGAAGGACTGTTGCAGTGTGATATGCATTTGGTCAAGTGACTGCACATGTATGCCTTGTTAAAATTGATTAATGGAGATGCTATTGAATGCGAAAGTATGCGATATCATGCCATTTCCCAATTCTGTGTTTGGAACTTTTATTATTGAGTGTGTGTGTCTTAGACTAGAAGAAGATGATGACAAACTGAATTGAATAATGTTAAGCAAAAGAACTACAGTACAGTGACTGTTGCTTTGTGGTACAGTGATGGTAATAATGACTCATTAATTAGTAGATACGGCAATGGCATATCCTGATCCTGCATAAACTGCATATTCAAACAAGAGGCCCATGGGCCACATCGCTCACCTGATTCACCTTGGCCCATATTTAAAGATTTGTTCTACATATTCGCTTCTAAAACTTTGATCCCTATTTAAGTATTGTGGCCCAACCTACTCACGGGGCCATGATTTCTCCTACCTAAAATCTAACTCCAAAAAACCCCACACAAACATAGCTTGTAAAGGAGATAGGAGGACGTGCCTGGTGTTTAATAATTCAATGTGTACAGGCATTACAAAAATGTGTATATGCAAAAACATACTTTAAATTGTATGCAAAATGATACCCATGTCTAGTCCTATTATAACATTGGAAGGAAAATTTGATCTGGCCACCATTGCTACACGACATTTTAAGTTACGAAAAATAAAAAATTTACATATGAACACCTAGGCTGTGTCAAGCTGAGTGAGCAAGTTTGTGCAGAACGAACAAAAATTACACCAAACACAGCGACACCTTTTCGAAATTTTATTTTTACAAACTTGAATCTGCACTACAGAGCTGTATGTCAGGAAGCTTTCATGTAAATTATGTAAACTGCTCTGGCCTAATGGTTCTTGAGAAGAAGATTTTTATGGCCCCATTCTACCCCAGGGGGTCATGATTTTAACAAACCTGAATCTGCACTATGTCAGGAAGTTTTTATGTAAATTTGTACTTTCCTAGCCCAGTGTTTCTTGAGAAGATGATTTTTAAAGATTTTCCCTTTATATTTGTATGTAAAATATTTGATCCCCTATTGTGGCCCCATCCTACCTATGGGGGTCATGATTTGAACAAACTTCAATCTACACTATGTCAGGAAGCTTTCATGTAAATTTCAGCTCTTCTGGCCCAGTGGTTCTTTAGGAGAAAATTTTTAAATGACCCAACCCTATTTTTGCAATTTTGTAATTATATCTTCCCTTTGAAAGGGGGTGTGGCCCTTTATTTGAACAAACTTGAAAGCCCTTCACAAAGGATGCTTTTTGTCAAGTTTGGTTGAAATTGGCCCAGTGGTTCTTGAGAAGAAGTCAGAAATGTGAAAGTTTACAGACAGACGGACAACAGGGGATTGGAAAAGCTCATTTAAACTTTCAGCTCAGGTGAGCTAAAAATTACTATTATTCAAAAAAGTGCAAAAGAATGTTCAACTTCAGTGTTACATGAAAATGTACTTCAAAATCACTTAAAAACAATTATAATATTGCTGTATGAAAATTTTCTGTCCAAAGAAAACAATGTAAAAAAAAATATGAAGTAATCTACACTCTACAGCAACATGCGAGTATAATGAACGGGAAATATATATTCTGAAAAATAAAAAATACACCACCTGCCCCATTTTTTTCCAAGCAAGGATGGAAATCTAAAAAATAATTTTATGACTATGTGGCCTAAAATATTTTGTATACTTACTAATTTCAAAACTCGAAAAGGAAATGTTATCCATGTGAAGCACTCTGTTCATCCTCTGGGGAAGACAATATTTGATTTGCAGTTTGTGTCATGACTACACCATGATATCTTCTAATCTCGTCATACTATCAGAAAGTAGTTTTGGCAGTTGGCAAGTGTATCAATGGTGTAACTTCTTCATGATCAGATCTTCTATACTGTGTCATATTAAGCATAAAGTAACAATGGCTATCATCTAGTTCTGAGGTACTGAGGAAGGGCTGTTTTTCTCAACACAGCCTTTCTTCTGGTATTCTTAGGGATACTTTATTCATCTTTTAATTACATTTCCTTCTTGGAGATTAAAAGTTGAAGACCACTGAAAGAAAAAGAAGTGATTTAATGAGTTCCATGTACAACTGTAGTTTATCGAATGTGCTGACCAGAATATTATCTAACTGTAGCCCCCCTCCCCGATCAAGCATGCAATGTCATACATGTATCTGAAATCAATACTTATAAAAATTAATTAAAATTAAAATGTTCAAATCTACAATCTTGTTACACATCTCCTATATTTTTTACTTATCATAACTTTGAATTTTTAATAAGTGTGTCCTTTTGTCCACAAACTTTAACAACCCCTCATAAACAATTTACAAATATGATATCAGAAATAATAATCTAAAAACATTATCCTGTTGTTCATAGATGCCATCAACACTAAGAGTATAACAAATAACAAAAGCTCTCCTGACATTGTCCCATTCTGAAAGAAATGATGTGCTTATATCCCCAAAGGCAGGGGGTTACCCAGAATTGTGTCTAGAGAGAGGAATAATATTTATGGAATTAACCAAAAAATTAGTTATAAATTGTTAAATTTTTTAGCTATGAATTCATGTTAAAAAATTGGTAGCTCAGTGGTAACAGAGCATTTGCTTCATGATGAAGAACTCATGGTTTCGAGCCATGCTAATGTACTTTATTTAGGGTGTAAATGTAGGTAGTGAGGTGAATGCTCCATCGTCATATTTAGCATTCAAAAGAGAAAGTTGCTGGTCTTTCAGATGAGACCTTCAAACACCACATGCATGCGTCTAAATGTGTCGCACTTCATATTACTGAAATATTCTCTACAGGTATTATACTAAAATCAAACAAACACATATAATCATATACATGTTAAAAATCTTAATTTTAGAAATTTCTTCTTCTGACAAAATGATGCACAAGCATATAAATGGAAGCTATGCCACTATGTGTCATGACACTGTACAGCTTGATCAGTTTATACATCACATAAACAATCACAGATGTAAACAATCAAGAAAAACTCAGTACACAACATCATCCCTTAATTTTGTATTGTAGCTGAAGATCATTCTTCCAAGATCGAAATGCAGCTTGGAAATGATTAGCGAGGGTTGAATTATTCTTAAAAAGTAGATTGAAAGCAAAAGGTAACTGCCAAAGTTACCAGGAGACAATAATCCATACATCGTTCGAATTTCCTCCACTGCCACCTAAAGTGCACGTGTAAACCACGCGTGTGACACCACAGCCCGACAGGCTACATTGTAAACAAGTAAAATGCATTCAGAGTAATAGTTTTACATATCATATTCTGTTTGGTTTATAGTCTTAGTAGTTACATACCTATGCGGTACGGCTGTACCATGTACGTACTGCAAGCAGTGCGGCGTAATGTACATTTGCATCCTCAGGGATTTCAACCCGGACAAAGTGGAACATGCCAATCCGAATACATATATACATCTTTCTTTTTTATTTTTGCATTTTTATTTATTTATCTATTTATTATTTATGTCATGGCGTTGGAAAAAACTTCAAAGTAGGGAGACAGATGTAAAGGGGTATACGTTCCAATCATCCAAAAAATGTGCCGTGTGGGGGGGTGGGGTTGATTCCTAAGGACCTAGCTGGCGCATTTCTTTTTGTGAAATTCTATCCAAAATCAATATGAATTCTTAGTATACAGAGTACATTAACTGCAAAGATTATATTTCAAAAAGAAAAAAACCCCAAACAGTTCACGCAGATTTATCACTTTTATCATCGAAATTTTCAGTAACTCGGGTACTCTGTCGCTTGTACATAACACGATCGGTATGAAACACCATTTAATCAGTCTATGTAATAAAAAAAACCCATTGATAATATGCAAAAAATTTCTTTCAACCGTGTTTACTTACCTCAGATGGGCCAACTTCTTTCCCTGGAAAACTCCATTATGATGATATCACAAATGACGTCATTTAAAACAGAGCATCAGCGCACTTCGAAAGTGTGTAAGCCATGCTCGCAAGGAAAAAAGATGGACGAGTGCTAAATCTTTACACACCTGTTACACACATCTCATAAATCCTGTTAAGTAAACACTTCAGGATTTTGATGGTAGATGACCTATTTAATGATTTTATGCTGATTTTTATAAAAATCCAACTGAACACCACCATTTCCGTGTTCCTTTGGCCGACCCCGTGTTGATTTACACGTGTGCCTTCTTATTCACTGGTTCAATTGACAGGGCTTACAAACACACACACACACACACACACACACACACACATATATATATATATATGTAGATAAAATATGTGTGTTGCATAAGGAAAAATCAAGTAATAAGTCAATAATTTGAATTTCTTCAGCTTAAATTCTAAATTAATCACTTACTTGAATTACTGTCTTATGATAAACAAAAGTACAGAATCATTAAATTATAATCAGATGCTAATTTGAATCATGACATTCTTGAAATACATGCATATGTACATGTATTATCCATCAAATGAAATATTTTTATAAATTGACTAGTTTCTTTAATGATATACTTTTTACCTTTTTGAATATTCCTTCTGGTTGCTTGGTTCTGCATTTCTGCATCAACAGACATACCCTTATGAGAACATGGTGGGAAAATAATTCTCATTCTAGGGATCTGTCATCACTGTGCCAAACCACAAAGTGCCCAGAACACACATAGATATATAGGAATGTTCATTCACCATGGGTACAAATCCATCCAGATTCAGTGCCTCAACCAATTTCAACGTTTATGTGCATCTTTAGGAAATCTTAAAATTAAATATGTATACAAAGTTAAAATCTGCTATACATTTATACATCCAGACATTCGCTCAACTCATGTAAACAGACTTTCACAGTGTATCTTAGCCACTGTTTATGACCTATTCTCTGTTAATCGGCCCATTTCATTTTGTCAATTTGGAAAAAATATAATTCTGAGATAAACTTGAAAATCAGGCTTTTTATTTAAGTTTAAACATTCAACAGTACATATCATAAATTGCTGGACTCGAACTTAAGGGGTTACAATAAAATTCTTCGTTGAAAATATAGTACCAAACATATGTGTAATTTACGTGATCAAAAGAGTGAATGAAGTTCGTGATGAAAATGTATTTGAATTAACAACTTTTGATATCAATTATGGCTTCCTAAAATAAGTTAGGATATTAAGACGTATAAAAACAGCAACAATGGCAAATTTCTACAAAGCATATACATTTTAGGAATGTCTAAGTTATGTATATATCATTTTGTGGGATTAACCACAGTTTCACAGTTTATCATTCTCACGAACAATGTTTCATATGTCATTACAATAAAAAAAGAAGGATAAGAAATAGAAATTATAATTATTTGATCGTGTTTATGCAAGTTATTTCATCTTGATACTCAAACTAAATGAAAATTTGCATAACATAATATGATAACGTAAATTACACATTTCAGTAAATAATAACATAATCTTTATTATGAAATTTCATTAAGTTCACCAAAAATCTTCACTCATTCTTTAGAATTATTTTTATTAATGGGCAAATCTGTAATAAAAAATTGTACATAGGCAACGGGATACCACTAGAGTTTGCCTAAATTTTACAGAACAACTATATTCTATTCCACAAATCTTGAGAAAATATAACTAATTCAAATATTTTCAATGCAAACAGAAAATATCATAGTCTTGAACACTTGAAAACATATATGCACAATATTTTGGCAAACCGTCAATAAAACCTTACAAGTTTTATGAGAAACTTCTAGTTTAACACTGATAACGTAAGTTACAAATCCGGAACGAGAAACATGAAAATGAAGATGATGTCCTGGAACACTACATTCAGTCCTTTGAAAGAGTATTTTGAATAATTTCGATGTCTGCAGCATTCAATTTCAAACTGCGTCCGCTTCTACCGATTCTTTCAGGCTCATTTATTTTGCAGATGACATCAGAGTGGGCTATATCAAGTATGTCTGCGGGTTTTGGCCATTTATATGTACTGTGTTCTGTAGAGCGTCCACCACTCACTCTGAGAAAAGATACTTCATATTCTCCATCTCCTTGGTCGATAGATTTTATTTGACCTACATGCCACTTTTGTTCGTAGGAAACAACTATCCAATCTCCCTTTTCATATCGCAGCGGACTTCTATTCTCGTCGTATTCAGATTCAGTGGAAACAACGGTAGGACTTGTAATTCCCGCATTTGCTGAATTAGATTGCAATTCCTGGTCTTCCGTGGATTGAAATCTTGACGTTACCTCTTGTCTTTGTTTAAGAATGCTTCCATTGGTACCAATATGGTCTACACCATTTAAACAAACCTCGCAGTAGCAAGAGGTAACGGAAGTGCGGATTCTCCCCTTTTCCAGTGCAGAGACATGATGGACTTTCATCGTTCCTTTCAGAGCTATTAGGTTCTTATTCAGTTCTGCTAACTCTTGCCTAGCTGCATCCGCTTGGAACGAAGAAACAAAAGTGTAAGTTGCAGATTTATGGTGGACTCCAACATTTACGTAAAAGTCATTGGCATCTTGGACAACGAATTTTTCTTGTTTAATACCCATGTCCGCTGCCCGCTTTGCTGTTCCGCCGACACCATCACATGGCCCCTTGCCGTGACCTGTTTCAAAATAATTCCACGAGGCTGGGACACCAAGCAAGTTAGTGTGGTCAGATATTATGTAAAAGGCTGTTTTGTTGCGATACTGAGAGCTGGGGCTATCTGTCCAGTAATGAATGTAGGTGAGATTCGGAACGATCTCCTTCACCTTCTTTACAATATCTTTCAGAATAGCATACACAAGTCCTATGTTATGGCCCAAATCGTCAGATACAACGACGTAGTTCTTGTGTTGTAGGGTGTCGTTCTTCTTGAAATAAATTACAATTGGATGAAGCGTAACAGAAGTGCCGTTCCAGTAGGCACTCTGTACCTCATCTGCTGACGTACACGTGAAGTTTTCGGCGAAGTCCATTTGCAGCAGGCAATGACCATCTGGTAAATGGTCTTTTAAATTCCCCATTGCCTTATACTGGGCCTTCACTCGATTACAATGTTCAATAAACTCTGATGTTTGATTTTCTGCTTTTCTGAAGAACTCTTGTTTTGCCATTTTTTCTTCTACGATTTTTGTTTTCTTCTTTCCATCAGGAAGTTCAACTTTCTTCCACTGTTGCAATATGACCGTTTCTTCTTTAATTTCACGTAGATACTCTTCTATATTATGATTATTTTCTTTCAGTTTTCTTCCAAATTCATCAGGATTGTTAGTGACACTTGCACCTGCGTTCTTCATCGCTTTTAAAAGCAAAGCCATGTTCTGGTGTTTCTGACAAAGACATTTGTTTCTGCTTAGATATTTTGTGAGTGAAACTTCTCTCGGGCGCATTCGGCAAAATGTTGCAAGTGAAATTTTATGTGTGGTCTCTGCATTATATTTCAAATGAAGATATGACATTGTGTCGTTCAGCACCCTTTTTTGGACATATCCATCTTTTTTCTTTATTTTGTCATTTTTCCCTGGCATCATTCTGCTGTTGTCGTCTCTACACAAAAACTCTGCAACTCGATTCTTAATTGCCGCCATGGTTTTTTGATTCCGCGTAGCTTTCTGAAGTCGTATGCTTTTTGAAGTTTTCCGTAAATGTTTCATGGTTACCCCCAATGACTTTCTCATTGCTTCCTTCATTCTGTATTTCTTTATATGGCTTCCATATATGATATCCTTAACAACGTTTTTCCCAGACTGATCATTTGCTTTGTATGCGTCATTGATTTCTTGAGCAAGTACGTTTGCCACGACAACTTTTTCCTTTAAGATTTTTGGGATCTTACTAGGTGATAATCCTTCATCTCTAATGTCTTGTAGAGCTCTCTTCCTTGGGGTCATGTTCTCCCTTTGGTTCTCTGGATCGTCATGGCTTGTAGAAGCACGTTGTGTTGAATTATCAACTTTTGTTTTCTTTGACAAACGTTCATATCTTTTCGACACTTTTTTGTATTTTCGCTGTAAATTTTTATTTTCCTCTTCTAGTTTCTTGATTACACGCCTGGATTTTGATGTTGAACGACTTATTCTTTTTCTGGTTCTTTTCTTTGATTCCAAAGATGGCAGTTTTACAATTAGTGGTGAATAACATGGTCTGTCTGTCGATGATGAAACGTCTGATACCTGTATATTACTATCTCCTACTTCTCCGTTTTGGGGTTCTTCCAGCAGCGGTGCGGCTGTTTGTTCTTTTTTCTTTTGACGATGTTTCCTTACATTTTCTCTGATTCTTTGTCTTCTTTCATTTGCTTTTTTCTTGCTCAAATCGGTCACAGGTTTATAATATCCCAGTACTCTTTTTGATTCACGATCAAGATATTTTGTCCCTTCTTTTAACTTCTTCCTCTCCCTGTAAGCCCTCTGTATTTCCGCCTGGGTTTTTCCCATATCTAAAGACATATTAAAACATAACACTGTATGTCAAATTCACAAATAATCATTACAGAACATGGAAGTATTTTATGTAATTTACGTTATGATACATGTAATTTACGTTATGTGAAATGTTAACACTCCAGTAAGAGAAATGAACAATTCAAACGTGAAATATTCTATAGCAAAGACATTGAATCTTTGGTCTTCACTTATGACGAGTCTATTTTTATTTCGTCTTTATACTACGTGAAAAATATGAGAGCAAGTGTTTATTATGTAATTTACGTTAGGGGTTTTGCGGCATTGAAATTCATTAATTCATGCGTTCAGTACACTGTACTTTCCCTATTCTTGATACAAAAGGTCTACATTTGATGAATAGAAAGCATATTGGGTGTTAAAATAGGATTAAGGCATAAGAATTGCAAAATAAAAACAAAGGTATGATGTCGTTTCCTTCACTTTTCAGAACATGTGCATTGCTGTCCCCATATAAATTGTACATTCCCTTTAACTGATATACTTTAATTAGCTTATATGATTTATATGAACTTCTTTTTAATCAATTTGATATAGAATTACTTGCCAATCGCCTGAATGAAACACTGTAATGTTACTTGTCTATGGTCGTTTTCTGTTGACCTTGAATTCTGTACCTAGAAAATCTTTAGTGAATACCGGAAATAATCAACGCCGATAGTTTTACGGAAGAAAACCTGACCCGGTCATGCAGTTCCGAATATCGCAAACTAAGTTACTAGCGTATGTTGGGCATTTCTTTCAATGGACATATCGTAAATTACAAAACGTAAATTACATTTTGATAATCTTTTAATTTGAAAGCAAGATAATCATTCGAAGAAAAGTTATTTAGTATTTTAATTTTTCGCATATGGTGTCGTCTATAAGAGGATCAATGTTTTTTGTGTTTATCTCACTGCATGTATTACTTATACGCCTAACGTAAATTACATTCTTAAAAAATCTCTATTAAAGAGTCCTAAAGGGTCATGATTCTGTTTAATGCATTGCTGATACACTTACACTCGTTTTATCTAATACAAGTATATTAATTTACGTCTACAAAAACGAAGTTTTTGTATAGACAAATGTATATATTTTCATAGTTGATGGCAATTGATGCTTCCATAACGTAAATTACTGATTTTTAGCGACATGCTTGAAACTCTGTTTAATCGCATCAAATGGAATTATTAATGGAATTTGAATGAATTTCGTATATTTCTGTGTTTTATGTTTCATTTGATAGGAAAACATGCTAGATACATGACATAATTGATATCGAAATCAACATTTGAAGTAAACATACCTGCCAGGCGACATCCAGATAACGCCAATTTCCGTTTCTTCAGACGTCATGTTTGGTTTTATTTTCAAAGACAATCTTCCCTTTCTTGGTTTCAGAGAGAAGATGGACATATAATATTATGAAATTTATAGCAAAACAGTAAGATTATGAGTCATTTGTAGAAAAAAATCATCGACGACCGTCTTAAACAATTTCGGTACGATTAACAGAGAATAGGTGTTATATGATAAAAAATATGAAGCAACCTCCCCTGCGTAGAGTTTATCATATGTAAAGATCTGTACTTATGTGGCAACTATAAAAATTTCGTCTGAGATTGATTTTACAAAGTGAAATTGATTTAGCGATCATTTAACCATGCAGCCCTCCTTCATGTGGCTACGTTTCTGATATATGAATTTCGAATGAAAATTATGTAAATATCCTTCCATTCACCTTAAAAAACTTCTCCCCTTCTCTTTTCCTCTCGCATCATCTCGATTAGAACACCTGTACACACTGCAACAACGTACTATTACAAGATCTATGAGTTGATCAAAACGAAAGCAGCATTTTCCGTAAAATGAAATTTGTATTTATGCGCATGCGTTGACAGCAGCTCCGCAGTTACCGTGAAGGACTCTGCTTATATCATTCCATACATTAGAACTCGAAGGCCACTTGTGACTTGAAGCTATGCTTGAACTTGAAGCGGTAGTACCGAAGCATGTAAGTCTTCTGTTATTGTATATAGTAACAAACATTATCTAGTATGCTTTATTCTCAATTTGTGATTGCTTATATCCATTTTTTAAAAGCCGTACATTGCAAATTCGATTCTACTTTCGTTTCTTCCTCCTACCAACAACTGGTTAAAATTAAGAATATCTGATACTGAGGAAGGATTAATGTTGTCCATTAGTACAAGGAGTATCGCATGATCAGTATCGGGTAGTTTGTGAGTAGTTGTATTTGTTATCTATTGAAAGATGCATGATATCCCACCATCATATATATCATTAATTTATGATGGTTGTTTTTGATGTTGTGCAACATTTGGTCACGGCCTGTCAAACAGTCAAAGGCTAGGCGCATTAGATTTGCTTAATTGCTTTCACATGGAACTAATGTTAAGTAAATTTCATTCACATTAAATCGTGATGTAAATTTGAATTCGAATTAGTAAACTAATGCGCATTAAAATCTCCGTGTGAACACATTTCAGATTTAATTTGCATTAACTTATGTTTATTGCGAATTAGATTCTTCTTGTAAACGAGGCATATGATATTTAGATATTGAAGACCTACAGAAGATTGAAAAAAAAATGGCTAAAAACATAAAAACTGATATGATTTCTGATTAAGTTTGTTTCGAATGTCTCAAGTAAACACAATATAGTATGGTGGTAGAAAATGAAATATGTGTTAAACATGCTGGCTTTAAATTGAAGATTGCTGTACTAAGTCCCCCCCCCCCCCTTTTTCCCCCCTTTTTAGCTCACTTGAGCTGAAAGCTCAAGTCAGCTTTTCTGATCCTCTGTTGCCCGTCATCTGTCCGTCTGTAAACTTTACATTTTTGACTTCTTCTCCAGAACAACTTGGCCATCAGAGCTGGTAGGCATCGATCTTTAGCGTACCACACCTGCTGTGACACAGGGCCTCAGTTTATGTGCGGTCTCGTCTGAAGGACCGCCCCATTTAATCTCCTCTTAATCCCACTGATGATGACCCATGTATGGGGCCAGGGTAGTGTAACAATAAAATTTAAAATTCATAAGATTCACTTACAAAACTAGGGTACAAGTTAGTAGTTTAAGTGATATATACAACAACCTCATGTACAATGACATGAAGTACGGTCATTAATTTAAAATATGTTGTATCTTTGCATATCGACTATGCTTAGGTTAGCAGTATGAACCAATGAGTCTATTATTATTCATTTCCAGTACTCCTTCAATATACAGTGTAATTTTGAAGAACTTTTAATATTCTGTAATTAAAACACAAGTGAAGCCAAATATTACATGTAGCAAACAGCTTATTGTTACAGCATGCAAAGGAGTCTGAAGTTTTATTAATTAAAAATAAAAATCCGGAAAAAATATCCAATCCAGAAAAAAATATTCAAGTGCTGTCTTCTAATAAAAGAAGACTGGATATTTTTTTCCGGATTGGATTTTTTTTTTTAATTTTTATTAGGTCACCTGAGTAAACTATTGCAATTGGTTTTTGTGAGTCGTCCGTCGTGCGTTAACAATGGCAAATAAAACTTCAAATTACTCGCCCTTGATTACAGGTGGCGCACGATCCGTTTATGTCCATGGCGTTTCTAACCTCCATTTTAAGAGAGCGACGGAAGGACATGTTTAGAGTAGAAAGTTGTTGAATATTTAGTAACGATGGCATATTACGGTTCGTGAGACTTCACTGCGCTTAGAGACGAACTTAGAAAACGCAATGCAAGACTCTCTCAGGGCGGAAAGGAGAACATCTTGAGAGTTTCAGTTGCAACCAAATTTTCTCTGTCATATCGATTAAATAAATGACATTCAATACAATTGAATGTGTTTTACTATAAACTATATAATTCTTGATTAATTTAACATGCTTAAACCGTAGTTTAGGTTGAATATGTAATATACAATCATAATTCTTTATAAGTGCATGTTTAAAACAATAAGATGCCCCCCCCCCCCCCCCCCCCCCTCCTGAGAATCAAGAATATCGATTATTAGATATATTCATATATCTCTGAATTTCTATTATTAAGCTTGAAAGAGTTGTCCCCCGTAAGTATTTCCATTAGTTACAGTAAACAAAGCTCCGGGCTGGAGCTTTCGTCATTTCTACTGGTGAACCAAAAACATGGATGCTATTATTTCTGAAAGTGCTTTTTAGCGCGATTTGTTTTTACTGAGGAAACCTATATATCAAATTTAAGTGGAATAAATACTGAATATATCTGACATTGTATCACACAACCTCTCCGATCCAACTGAGTCCGAGAAAAGTGTGAAAAATTCGGTTGACCAATGTAAAATCATTTGATGAAGCCTTCGTGTACAATATGATTTTCTTGTGCAGCAATTAAGTCAAAATACTTTAACGATAATAAATAGCATTTATATAGAATAAAAGCGATATACTTAGGTGTTCCTATGGGGACAACAATCCCGGTAACAGACTGAATTTCGATAATCTTCTGTTCTGTCACTGCTCTATCCGCCTTAACTCCGTACCAGCCTGTCCTTTTTTGATTTTCTTTCTTGTGTGAACAAATTATGTCTGGTACACTGCACAGTTTAGATTTTGCACGACTTCTGTTTTGATTTGATAATTTCTGATGATGATTTTCACAAATAATAAACGCCCTTGTGAGTTCAGTCGGTAAAAATCCTGATTCGGTTAATAAAACAGTTCTTGTGTCGGCTGGTACATTTTCCAATGAAATTTTATTTAGAGAACACGAAATATTATCTTCTTTGGTCTTAAAATTACATTTACTTTCTAATAAACTGAATTTTACCGCCATATTGTTTACACGTCATACTGGAACTACCTCCATTCAAAAAGAGTTCGACATAAGGGAGATAAGTAAATACCGAAGAGCTTGCTATATTTAGATTTTTAAAATGGGAATTAGAGGTAAACGTTACATTTACCCATTTATTTCTTGTTTCATATAAAAAGTTCCCTTGTTCAGAAATTCATTTTAATATCTTTTCACACTGGTATCTGTGTGCAAATATAAATAAAGTTAGGATGAAAAGTTGTGTTATTTAACATGTATACTTAATATATTTAAATAAAAAGGGAACAAATCCAGTATTCTGACACTTTTATATAAGATTTCTAATTCTGTCTCTATGGCCATGTTTATTAATGCCCATATCCTATACTTGAGGTGTTTAAAAGGGATATTTAACATCGCATTAGTTTAGATGGAAAATACACGTATGACCAAGTGACACTTGGTTTCCATGGCAACCAGGCCCAAGCATCACAACATTATGGTTATCTATGGTGTATCAACACATCATAAATACTTTCTCAAAGTATCATAATTTTTCATCATATATCATGGCCACATCATTTTGATCATTGCATAGAACTGGTATTAAAATGTGTAGTAATATTGAATGTATATGTATAACTTCTCTTTATTAAATAAAATACACGATAGAGAAGGTAGGTATAACACATTCATATCTCATAACTTCACATTAACAGTTTATTTGCGTGTTTTAAATTAATCATATCACTTACGTGGATGAATTGATACGAGATGACGTCACCGTAGGTATAAACATTCCTTGCGATTAACTTCTTTTTATTACAGCCCATAGGGCAAGTGAGAGCAAAAAAAATTGGCAGGTCAAATAAATTTTACTACCATAAATGCTAGCTGTACAATAAATAATTCAAAATTTCAATTTTCTACATTTTAATTGAATATTACAGTTCAGACTTAGTAACCGCGTTCATTCATATTTTGACGACTTTGGTTAACTCTAAAATAAATTTTTAAATAAAATCTTAAATATAGTTTTGTACCATATTCCGTTAATATATTGATGACTCAAATTTCCCCTGTGCAAGTCTATGGGGGGGAGGAGGGGGGGGGGGGATTCGAGTCATAAAATTATAAGATCATTGCTGACTCATATCACTAAGAATAACTTAAATTTCAGCATAAAACATTAATGCAGATTATTCTGATCTACAGAGCAAACGTTTAACCCATTGTAAATTATACTTTCTGCAACAAAGTCGTCATCTGCATATCTGTGAAGTCGGACTGAAGACTAGTGTTTCTGGCGTACGACGCTGCGTGGAACTTGAAACGATCGTTATCGCTGTTACATTTGATGACAATGAACCACTTGCTTTTTTAAAGCTTCATTTTTCGGGAAGCCTATGCCCGCCCCCTGTTTGCACAACAAAAACCTTATACTCTCTCATAAATCTTATGTACACCGGAAGTCAACAAGGACGTAGACGAGTCTTGCACCACCTATGTTTGAAATAGGGGAAATAACTGACAAATATTGGCAATTGAACATTTTTAACTTCTTTTTGATAACTGTCATTCCAATTCTTTTCAAATCTGGTATGAAACATATTTGGAACAAGCAAAACATAAATTGTAAATTTCAGGACTCCTGCACCCCTGGGGTCTGATTTGGGTGGGGTAAAAACTGCCCAAAATTTACAAATTTTCAAAAATCTTCTTCTCTAGAACTACACACGTGTAAGAAAAACTAAATGCATACTGTGATGTAGGGTGGGAAGGCCTCTACCAAAATTGTAAATTTCATGATCCCCGGGGTAGGGGTTCTGACCCCATGCAGGGCAGGGCCAAACTTGTTATATAGTGTTTATGTGTAAAACACTTGAAATATGATCTTCTTTAGTGCTATTTATACTAAATTGAAACTAAATGGATAGAGCAGGTAGTCTTTTACTAAAATTGTAAATTTAATGATCCCCAGAGTAAGGGTTCTGACCCCAGGGTAGGGCCAAACTTAGTACATGTATATAGTATTTATGTGTAAGTTTGTTGATACTGTATAAAATCTAAATGCATATTTGCAGATGTTTTTAAAACAATATGTTAATACACTTATTATTTAAAGAAGCTAGCTTTCATCAGTGTATGCACTTTTGAGGGCAGTGAAGTTTTAAGAACACATCTTGTTTTATACTGTTGCTGAAAATTAGAATTAGCTTAGATATTCAGAACAGGAATTTTTTTTCTAGATTTCATAGCCCATGGAAGTATTGACACTTTTTCACTAGTATTCAGGAGACCAATAAGGCCTGGGCCTCTTGTTTTGATTAAATTTTATAAAACTTCATGCAGACTCCTGTGCAGCTTGTAACCATTTAACATTTGAATTTGTGGTACTTTTGCATTTTAAAGATAAGAATTATCACTTTTCACCTCCCTATAATTATTTTGTGTACAAGTTAAAATTGTTAAATTTTGGGGGAAATTGCAAAAATTATTAGTTTTACTGTACATGTTACTGTAATAATTTTACCAAGTACATGTTAAACTCTCAATTTAACAAACATTTTAGTTGTCCCATATAAGAAACTTAAATTGCATTAGTCATTTTGTAATTTTAATTAAATGATTGAATAAAAGTTCTTGGGATAAATATGAATGCACTTTATTTCTTTTTGTTGGGACATTCCCTTAGTCAGTCAATATGGTAACAAAACAAATGAAAATCTAATTTAATCCAATACTTTAATAAACATTGATTGGATTCTGGAATTATTTTACATTTATATATATATATATATACATATATGTATATATATATATATATATATATATATATATAAAGCACAGAAAATTTCACTTTATTTGGATACCCACTTCCGCCCCTACTCGGGGTTGAACTCACGATCTGCGAAACCAAATCTCCTAGCAGCATGTAACCAGCGCGCTAGACCGCTCGACCATCTAGGCAAGTCAAAAAACTTGCTTTCAATGATGATGGAATTCTCGCCACGCTGTCACACGCTACACGGTCATTGAGAATTTTACATTTAAGAGGATCATACATGATACACATTGCATTCGAAGTATTTTATATAAAATTTATATATATATATATATATATATATATATATATATATATATATATATATAGTCACAATATTTGATGTTATTATTGTTACTTAATTGTGACTTAAATTAGCTGCTTTGTAAATTTCAAGATCTATACAACTAGATTGTTTGTATAATTGCAGTGTAATATTTCAGGGTTAACTCAACATACCATAGTTTGCATGCATCATGAGATCTGATATGAGATGGAACATTCAAGCATAATTTTTCTGGTAAGAATAATCATGATTAATTTGTTTAAGAGAATTTGTCTTTCTGTCTGGTAAATAAATGTCAGTTTAATCAAAATTAGTTCCTTTGATCCACTCACCTATGATCGCTACACCTTAAATTGGAATCTAATTTTAATTAGATACTGTATTACTAATTTGAGGATCTATACATGCTTTTTAATGAATGAATATGAACCTGTTCTTGATCCTCACATTAAGCTGCAGCGGTTACCAAATGAATAATTTGTATATTCATTATATATTTATGTTAACTGCTAATCCTTGATCTATATTATGTAAATGCTCTCCTATTTTCATATAATTATGGTTTGTTAAACTAATTAGCCTATATAGATATGATGATCAATAAAGATACAGAAAAAAAAATTGTGGCAGAAGAGATCACAAGATTTAGCGAGAAGCACTAAAATTCTAGAGTGGCATGCAAAACGACATATACTCATAGCAAACAAGTATGCATGAATAAGTTTCCTTTTTTTAAAAAAGAAAAAAATGCTCCTTGATGTTTCTTTTGAAATATGTTGGAATATAAGGACTCTTAACATGATTCTACATTTTTTACATTAGCAGAATCCAGTAACAGTGAAATGTATGAGAGATTCATCTTCATTCTCCTCATTCAGGCAGAGTTGACCGTTAAGGTATGTTTGTGTTTTAATAAATGTTGTTTACAAGTATAGTGTACGTATGTCACTCGATATGCATTCACAACTATATAATATATATATATATATATATATATATATATACATGTATAATCAAATTTGCTCTCTCTCTCTCTTATATACATGATATATGTAAGACTCTAAAGTGCAATGGTCACGCCAAATGCGATGGTCTGCGCCAAAGTGCTATGGTTTGTTAACGTTACGGACACCAAAGTCCGATGGTGCGGGGTTCAGTAACGTTTGTGACATACGTCATTGCAGTCTATGCGAAATTTTTTTGGACCACACAGGACATTCGGTCCTGTGTAATCAATGAACACACAGGACCGAACCAAATTTTGTCAGTCCGAAAAACCTAATGTAAAAAAATGAAAATGCCATGGTCGGCCATTTTTCCAAATCGTACGTATTAAATCTTCTCGCAGGCCATTAAAAAAATCGACACATAGTCCATATTCTTCTCTTGAGTAGGCCTAACATCTTTTCTTTTACAGGGGATCACTCCCGCATAATACTTTAGATAGTCCATGCGGTTTTAATCACATTTATTTACTTATTTGGATTTGTGCGATGTTTTTTACTTATAACAAACATTTAAATGACTCAGCGTCAAAATAGTAAAGTTCAAAACCGGACACTGAGACATCGGACATTCCGGTCTGGTGTAAAGAATGACGCATCGGACCTGAGACACTGCACATCGGTCAGGTCTGACGGTCCGATGTCTTTCGCATAGACTGTCATTGTGATGTCATCCTAAACGTCTTTCAGAATGAAAAGAGACCATTGTACTTAGGCATGACCATCACACTTTGTAGTCCCATCGCACTTTGGAGTCCTAAATATATATTTTTAAAAATTATTATCGAATGAGTTGTGTGTTTTCTATTCCCTCGCCAAGGCTCAGGGATAGAAAACGCACAATTCATGGATAATAATCATTTCCAACCACAAACCTTTGGAGAATCATTGGTTGTGTTTATTTTTGATAATAATAAAAAACAAAACTCAAACGAATGCATTAAATTTTGTTTGTAATTCTTGTGTGGAAATTCCCGTTTTATAAATAGCACTAAAATTAGAACAGGGAAGACGCATTCCAGAGAAAAGTAGTCTGGCATACTTAGTGCAGATGAACGTCAAACAAATTTTTTTTTTATTAAGAAATCAAATAAATTTTTCATCCAATCAGCATCATTGTTAAGTCATCACTTTAAACGTTATTAAATGATTTGCATTTCAAAATATTTTCTTTTATTTACCTTAACCCGAAAATATGTTTGTTACATTGTGCCACTAGAAATAGTTCATTGGTAAACATAAATAAAAATAAATATTGACTGTCACAACATTAAATTCATGAAATATAATTCTGAAATGAAAAACAGAATGCATTTAACGAAGACATATTTTACATTGAAATTGTGTGATTATTCATGAAAATTGTAAGTTATCCGAATCTGTCATAAACAACGAGTGATCCACTTTAGCTCACCTGAGCCGAAGGCTCAAGTGAGCTTTTCTGATCAAAATTTGTCCTTTGTCGGTCGACGTTTCAGACGGCGTAAACTTTTCACATTTTTACCTTCTCCAGAACCACTGGGCCAATTTCAACCAAACTTAGCACAAAGCATCCTTGGGTAAAGGGGATACAGGTTTGCTCAAATGAATGGCCATGCCCCTTTCAAAGGGGAGAAAATCACAAAAATGCAAATATAGGGTGGGTACGTCATTTAAAAATCTTCTCAAGAACCACTGCATGTGTCAGAAAAACTGAAATTTACTTGAAAGCTTTCTGACAAAGTGGGGATTCATGTCTATAAAGATCATGATCCAAGTGAGTATGTTGGGGACACAATAGGGGATCAAAGTTTTACATGCAAATATTTAAAGAAAATCTTTAAAAATCTTCTTTGTAAGAACCAAAGGTCCAAAAGAGTGGAGATTAACCTGAAAGCTTCCTGATATAAAGTAGATTCAAATTTGCTCAGATCATGTCCCCCAGAGGTAGGGTGGGACCACAATAGGGGATCAAAGATTTACATGCTGATATATAGGAAAATCTTCTCCAGAACCACTGGACCAATTTCAATCAAACTTAAAATATATTGTCCTTAGGTGAAGGGTATTTAAGTTTCTTGAAGTGAAGGGCCATGCCTCCCTCACAGGGCTTGAAACTAACTTTTTATGTCACCAGTCCAGCCGGTATAATTTACATTGAATATACGGTATAATTTCAACCAGTTCGCAGAAAAATTTAATAGTCCAACAGAGTTTTCCAGAAATAATTAAACATATTTCATTAATGTTATTAAAATAAAAAATGAAATTTAACTCAATATGCCTCAGACAACATTGTAACACTTATATGTGGGATTTATATTTACGAATCAGATTCGTCTGATATCTACAGATCGAAGCATAACTAATGTGTGTATAAAATTTCATAAGTATATTTTCCAAAATGATGCTTTTGAAAATTAACCAGTCCCATCGGACTGACTAAAACAAACGTCAGTCAGTCCACCAGACAAATCTTCTAAAGACCCATTGGGCCAGAAGAGCTGACATTTACATGAAAACTTCATGACAAAGTGGAGATTCAAGTTTGTAAAAATCATGACCCCTGGGGTTAGGAAGGGGCCTTGATAGGGGATCAAAGTATTACATGCTCACGGCGGGTGTGACCGGTCGACAGGGGGTGCTTACTCCTCCTAGGCACCTGATCCCACCTCTGGTGTGTCCATGGGTCTGTGTTTGCCCAGCTATCTATTTTGTATTGCTTATGGGATTTATGAGATCAAAATTGGTACCATATAAGTTTTACATTAATCACTGTTTGTTCATTATCTTCACCTTTCATGTTAATGTATAGGAAACCAAACTTGGCACAAAGCATCCTTAGATGAAATTTGTTAATATGAATTAAAGGCTATATATATATCTCTACAACATGTACAAGGGCATATGATAATTGATGAATTTGTAATCAAGTTTAATAATTAAGTTTGATAATTAATGAATTTTAACAACCTTTGAAAACCTTTTTCTGAACCAAGCTGCTTGTATAATGATAGTTTTGCTCAAGCTTGTTACTTGCTAGGAACTGCTGCTCTGATGAGTGATGTGACCCATGGACCTCTTGTTTAAGCATGTCTTGAATAGATGGTACCTATTTTGTGTAACCAGCTCCTCTCACACCACTAAGTTGACGTTGCCCAAACTTTGAACAGTTGTTATGGATACATGGTGTGCATGTGTCTTTTCGAAAGTGATCAGATATTTTTCGAAAAATTTACATGTATGATTTTTAAACTTTGTCATTTTTAGCTTACCCGAGCTGAATTCGAAGGCTCAAGTGAGCTTTTCTAATCAAAACGTTTCCGTTGTTTGTCGATGGTGTCTTTGCATGTCGTAAACTTTTCAAATTTTCATCTTCTTCAGAACCATTGGTCGAATTTCAATTAAACTTGGTACACATCATCCATGGGTGATGGGGATTCAAGTTTGTTCAAATGAATGATAATCAAGAAAATTCAAAAATATGGTGGGGTCATTTAAAAAGCTTCTCAAGAACCACTGGGCCAGAAAATTTATAATTTACATGACAGCTTCCTGACATAGTGCAAATTCAAGATTGTTCAAATCATGACCCCCGGGAGTAGGGTGGGGCCACAATAGGGGATCAAAGTTTTACATGCAGATATATAGGGAAATTGTTTTAATCTTTAAAAATGTTCTTCTCAGAAACCACTGGGACAGAAAAGTTCAAACTGATATGAACACTTCCTGACATAGTACAGATTGAAGTTTGTTCAAATCATGGTCCCCGGGTGTAGGGTGGGTCCACAATAATAGCAATGTTCGAAATTGGTCTAGACCATATGTCTAAATGCCAAAACAAGACGATTGACATAGATATGCCAAAACAAGATGACATAGACATCCTCAAATTAGCATAGACCACAACATTGAATAAAAACAACAAAAATTTAAAACATTTATTAGCCGAGTTGCAACGAAGTTGAACTCTGCTATTGGTTTGGTGATGCGGCCGGGTGGGTGGGCGGTTGGGCGTCAACAATTGGTTTCCGGATAATAACTTGACAAGTTTACTATCTAATCAAATGAAACTTTGATATTGTTGGGTACCAGGTAAGGAAGACCCCTATTAATTTTGGAGAAAAATGGTCAAAGTTCAAGGTCACAGTGACCGAAAATAGAATGAAAATTTCAGAAAAATTTGGTTTCCGGATGATAACTCAGAAAGTTTAAATCCGAATCAAATGATACTTTGATATATTGTTGGGTACCAGGTAAGGAAGACCCCTAATGATTTAGGAGAAAAATGGTCAAAGGTCAAGGTCACAGTGACCGAATATAGAATGAAAATTTCAGAAATATTTGGTTTCCGGATGATAACTCTGAAAGTTTAAATCCAAATCAAATGATACTTAAAGATATTGTTATGTACCAGGTGAGGAAGACCTCTATTGATTTTTGAGAAAATAGGTCAAAGGTCAAGGTCACAGTGACCAAAAATAGATTTAAAATTCCAAAAAAGTTTGGTTTCAGGAGGATAACTCAAATTTTTTTAATTTGGATCAAATGAAACTTGGATATATTGTTGGATACCAGCACAGCAAGGCCCCTATTGATTTTGGAGAAAAAACGTCAAAGGTCAATGTCACAGTGACTGAAAATAGATTGAAAACTTATTGAAGTGTTTTTGAAATGCACATGATTCATACAAATCTAATAGTCAGCTACGATTGCAATTTTTATTTTATTTTTTCATTTCAGTGTAAACAGTTCGTCAGTAATTTTGTAGTTCATGATTGTTTGCAAAACACACTAGTATCACTAGACCTAGACTGTCCACATGACTGGTGTACTGTATGTATGTGCATTCTTGACAAACAGGACGAGAAATGCGAGTCTCAATCAGTCTAGTGATCGAATCAATCTATTGGTGTATACATATAATAATAACTATCAAATAAATGCATTCATTCATCATTATCATACCTTTGTACATACATAAAAGTGCTTTGATTTATTTCGATCTCTCAAAAGATCCTCGTTAAGTTGGTAGGTAGGCCTGCCACAAAGTTTAATCCACCGCTTGCATTTCTCAAGATTTGTCGCCGGTTTGGGAAACGATGTGAATTTAACCCCCCCCCCTCCCTCTAGCCTCTCAGGATACCTGTCGTCGGTGTTACACGTCCTCCAACTGCATCTCTTCACCATTTTTGTCTTCGTTCACTGGATTTGCTAATAGATCTATCTTGTTCGTTCTGCGATTGTTTGTCGGATCATATGGCAGAGCACGAATATACTGTGACGCGCTAAATAAATGCAATTATTTTATTGGTTGAAAATTTACTTTGACAGCCCACGATACGTTAATTGGTTTTCGTCCGTTGTCCGTTAACAAATGAACATTTTTAACTTCTTAATACTACCAGTCCAATTCTTTTCAAATTTGGTATGAAGTATCATGTGGACAAGGGGGACATAAATTGTAAATTTCAGGACACCAGCACCCCTGGGGCCCTAGGGGCGGGGCAAAAACTGCCCAATATTGACCAATTTTCAAAATTCATCTTCTCAAGAACCACACACATACAAGAAAAACTAAATGCATAGTGATGTAGAGCAGGAAGGCCTCTACCAAAATTGTAAATTGTAAACATTAGAAACGGGGCCAAACTTGTTATATAGTGTTTTTGTGTAAAACACTTAAATAAGATCTTCTTTAGTGCTATTCATACTCAATTGAAAGTAAATAGATATTTAGAAAGATTAGGTAGTACTTTACCAAAATTGTGAATTTGATGATCCCAGGGGTAGGGGTTTTGGTATCAGGGTGGGGCCAAAATGGTCAGTTATTAAATGTGTGAACAACAGACACTTTTAACTTCTTCTTGATAACTATCATTCCAATTCTTTTCAAATTTGGTATGAAACACATTTGGAACAAAGGGAACATGAATTGTAAATTTCAGGATTCCTGCACCCATTAGGCCTTAGGGGCCGGGCAAAAACTGCCCAAAATTGACCAATTTTCAAAAATCTTCTCAAAACCACACATATGTAAGAAAAACTAAATGCATAATGATGTAGAGCAGGAAGGCCTCTACCAAAATTGTAAATTTCATGATCCCTGGGGTTCTGACCCCAGGAGGGGGGGGGGGGGGGGGGGTAAACTTGTTATATAGTATTTATGTGTAAATTACACTTAAATAACATTTTCTTTAGTGCTTTTGATACTAAATTGAAACTAAATGTATAGAGCAGGTAGTCTTTTACCAAGATTGTAAATTTGATTTTCCCGAGAGTAAGGTTTTAACCCCAGGGTGGGGCCAAACTTAGTATATAGTATTTATGTGTAAGTTTGCTGATACTGTATAAAATCTAAATGCATACTTAGGAATAGCAGAAAAGGATGTACAAAAATTGGTGAATTTCACAACCCAGGGTTATAACTTTAGGATGAGTCCAAATTAGTCATATATTTTGATGTTTTAATGTTAATACACTTATTATTTAAAGCCTTTCATCAGTGTAATACTATGCACTTTTGAGGGCAGTGAAGTTTTAAGAACACACCTTGTTTTATACTGTTGCTGAACATTAGAATTAATTTAGCTTAGATATTCAGAACAGGAATTTTTTTTCTAGATTTCATAGCCCATGGAAGTATTGATACTTTTTCACTAGTATTCAGGTGACCGATAAGGCCTGTGGGCCTCTTGTTATAACTGCGACAGTAACTCAGAAATTGTGTAAATCATTTCATTGACTGAATTTTTGCATTAGAAATGAAGAGTTATATACATACAAATTAATGCTGGCTTTTCCCCAATTCCAGACTTAATGAATTTAACTAATCGTGAATCATATTTTTACTATGACTCTGAAATTTAGTGAAAATTTGAATCGCGTAAATTTATTATTATACTAGCTGTTTTAGCTACTGATTCGTGGAAAAAACATGACGCGGAAAAACTGATTCTACGTATATATATATAATCAATCTGTCTGTCTGTATTCCAACCATTTATCCATTCATTTGATGGAACACATGATATTGTGTGTATTAGCATTTTGTATTCTAACTTGGAACATATATGTGCATGTAGTTTAATATATTATCTTATGTACTTTATTTTTAGAATGGCATTCATGGTGATGGGTTTTGTGCAATATCCTTACAAAGTATGGAATATGTTGGCTCCTGCCCTTCCAATAAATTAGAAATGGAAGAGTCTTCAAAAATAAAAAACTGTTCTCAGTACATTCACGAAGATGCAAAGAGAAATTGTAGTGACTATATGAAAATTAAATATCATTGTGTGATAAACGAAGACGGAAATCGAACGATTGAGGTGTGTGCACCAGAGAGGGTAATAAATGGTAAGTTGACAAGAAAATGAAAAGAGGGTAATAAATGGTAAGTTGACAAGAAAATGAAATAACAAGATAACAGCTACATGTAGCAGAACCATGATTTAAGTCATAATATGCTTAGCATAATTGTTCAATTCAGGAGTCCTTGTGTTTGTGTGGGGCTATATATAGCCGCTAAAAGTTAAATATGTTTGAAAATTCAAGAAATTAATTTGGACAAATTCTTTAAAAAGTAGCAGAGTTACACTAAATCATATCAAATCCTAAGTTGTGTGGATCCAAGTTTGTTTTTCTTTCAAATTATTATAACCCTACATGGTGTAAGGGTGCATGGATGAAATTTTACATAATGCATGTGTATACAGGAAAGAAAATCTTATAAAAAGTCTTGTTCTTCAAAACAGCAAGGTCATATTAGTCATATTGGTATTGAGGTTCTGATTCTCCTTAATTTAGTGTCAGTTCAATATTGATCAGTCATGACCCTTTAGGGCCACAATACAGGGTCAAAATTTTTCATGGGAATGAAGATTAAATCACGAAAGCTGAATAACATCAGGGGCCAATATGACTCAGTGAATCTTTTTCGCTGTCCCTGAAAGTTTGTTATAACCGTGTTTTATCGTAATTATAATAATGTACATTCATTTGCCAATGGCACTAATTGATTTTGATCAGGCTTGAATGTTCATTTGTGTATCAGAATCAATATCAATACCATCTTACAGTGTATATTATTTTGTAGGATTTTGTGCTGAATTTAATAAAGAAGGTGGAAGAGTTATAGGTAACCACTATTTAGAATGCACAGGATATAGCTCACCTTGTCCATATTCTTACAAATCATCGAAAACCTATTTATGTAAGTATATTTCTACATCTTTTTTATTTTTAATACGTGTGCTTTTGATGCATGCACTGATATGTAAATTTTCGTAAACATACATGTAGCAATCAATCATTTGATCCCCCTGTCTTGATTATATGCAATTCTGAATCTGTAATACCTTTCAGGAGATTTAAAGCTGACATGAATTAATAAATATTGTATAATTCTATATGTCCGCCATATTTCTTTGCTAATCCGCCATATTAGTTGGATATTCTATTGTTATATGTATCAAGGTTCGCATGGTATATAAGGGGACGAGTTTTGCTACGCTTCACTTCACATCAGTGTCTTCGATTTACCTGTGCGGGTAGCTTCGACAGGTAACACGTACATCTCCGATACTAATTTATAGGACATCAAGAAGAAATGAAATCACGTTTTGGAACACGACTCAGTGCTCAAAATTACAATAAAAATATCGTACAGTAGTAAATCATTATAAAAGCTTTGGATAAATAAATATAGAATGCCTTTTCTTTACGTGAATGTGCGTACATTTGCAGTAAATATGTCAAAACTATACAAAAAACGTGCAGAAATATTTCATCTATTATCTATTGATAAAATGGAATAAGCAAAGGGTATAAAATCTATACCATTCACACTTACTTCAAACAAAATGCAAATACATAATTGCTACTGTAGTTATAAACATGACATGGTCTTGTATGCTCGCCATGAAAAAGCATCGAATGCGGACGACTATTTACCTGGGTCTACTCGTAATATCTGTAAAGGACCGTAGATGTACGTGTACACTTGTCGAAAATACTCTAAGTAGTAGTAAAACTCCCTTTATTTGAATAATCCATGAAACAAAAACGATAAACTCCACTTGTATTCCAACAGTAAACAGGTTGGGAACACTTCCCCTATAGCGAGATATTCTCGCTAAAACGCATTATCCCTCTCTAGCGAGAGTAAATATATCCCGTACAACCGAGAAAAACACCCGTGGAATACATCTCTTCGTGTTTCACGTGAAAAGAAGAAAAAGTACTAAAATGTGTGATGCCTCTGCAAATATATTAATCAAAACAAAAACACTCGCGATGTGTATTGGATTCCAGACTGCTTCTCTCTTACGCAGCAACTTTGATATGAAATTTCTTGACTGTGTTGTCAATTTCATAGAAACAATTCACTTCATGTTGAGTGTGTGTCGCACTTATTCAGCGTTGCACGGGATTTGCCATTATTTTCAATAAAGACGCCAAAACACCTGTTTATGGTAGTGTTTATTTCTCGCTAAAGAGGGATAATCGCGTTTTAGCGAGAATATCTCGCTATAGGGGAAGTGTTCCCAACCTGGTAAATACCATTGTCCATTGTACAGACTGCGACACACCTAGCCCGTGCCGATCAGCTATCTTTAATCAGGGGAAGTATCAGAGTATAATATTTACCCTGTATTGTGCATGAATCCTTATACCGTATGATTTACTGGTCAGAGTATTGCAGATTTATAAATCAGGAAATCATTTAGGTACTTAAATTGTTTATGCATATATAATTTGCATATACAACACTGTACGAGTGTATGGGATGAGAGAGAAAGAGAGAGAGAGAGAGAGAGAGAGATTCAACCATGATCTTGTAATAATCACGCTCTTATTAAGACAAATGATATCGTTAATTCAATAAAAGAGAACAGTAACTCAATGTTGCTCTCATTAATTGATAATACAGATTTATTTGATTCATTTAAAGCACGCAATAATTAAAACTTAAACATACAGTCAAAACTGCCATAGCGACCCACTGTATTAAGCGACTCACTGTCGTATGTGACCATAAAAAGTCCCCCCCACGACGTTACTCTATATATTGTACCTGTATTAAACGACCACCTGTCTGACGCGACCAACGACCATGATTTTTACAACCTTTTCGTTTATTTTCACGAAATTTTACCTCTATTTAACAACTGTACATTTTTCGATTACAACGCGATAACTACTTTCGATTTTGGTTGAGCCGACTATTCTGGGAATTATCGCCCTTAACACTTTCGTTTTCAAACGCACGACTATTCTGGGAATTATCGCCCCTAACACTTTCGTTTTATAACGCATAGTTTGGCGGTGATCTTGTTTAGTAGGCCCTCTGAATTAATTATTATACCCAATCTGTCAACATGCAGGGTCGTGTGTGGTTAATTAATAAAACCCAAGTTGTTGTTTATTTATCAAAATCAAGGATTAGGGAATCAAGGCCGGTTTATTTGAAGGTGTGAATTTCGACAAACTTTACGAAGTGCCGGGTATGCTAGATCGAAAATGAAAATCTACCACTTGTTATACCATTATGTGAAAAATTTGCCCGATTGCGATATAAATCAGGTAAATATTGTGCTTAGGACTGAAATTTTAAACGGAGTATTTGTTGTTTTCCTGCATGAGATACTCGGTTTCCAGAATCATGACCGGAACTAGCGACTCACTTCGACATATCCTGAGTATTTGACACGTCCGAGTTCAAGAAAGTTGCCTGCATTAGTTCAAAGCTTAAAAGATTTGCTGTGCATGTACAATGGATATTGTGATTTATTTAATGTTTCTCAAATTGAATAACATATTTCCAGCCTTTATTGTACAAAAAGAGACACAACACTTCATCATTTGCTTTCTTACCACAAGCATTGCATTTTTTAGTTACACTGTACAAGTAGGCTATACATCAATACTCTTTACAACAAAGTTTTTATAAGTTTCAGAAAATTTACATGCAGTTCATCAATGAGATTTATATCTCATGTAAATGTGTAATATGAAATGCATGTTTATCATTCTTAAACAGATTAAATGTAATTTTTGATGAATTATAAATTATGATACAACACATTGTATTCTAGATTTTTAACTACAGTGTATTATTAATTTTATTTTACAACTATTTAAACCGTACTTGATATTCTTAATGTTAAATTCCAAATGCATGTATAATCATTTTCTCCATCATACACATTATTTGCAAAATTTTATCAATTAACTGCGGAAAATAGGCAACCTGTATTAAGAGACCACCTGTCATATGTGACCTTTTTTCCATTCTCCGTTCGATGGTCTCTTAATACAGGTTTGACTGTATCTTTAACTTCTTATCTACCACAGCCGCTCTGGCTGTTCACTACTACACACAATTCTTATCTCTCACTGCAGCAGCAGTGTGAGGGTTAATTACCAGAGATATTTTGCAGCTGAGGAGATTTGCTGCTGGAATGAATGGTACACACATAAAACTCTCAATATCTCATTTATTTATTGGAATATTTTAAAAATTCAAAAAGTTTTTTATTCATTGATGTTTCAATTTTATAAATTCAATTTTATAAACCCCAAAAAGTTAATTAATTATTTCAAAAATGGCATTCATTTACAATATTTACATAGCATTCCTTGAAATATACACAATAAGTGTAATTAATTCATTTTAACAGTTCTTGGTGGTACTTGAAAAAGCAGTCATTCTTTATGCACAGTCTAACATTACATTGTCTGCATCCAGTAGAGACTTTGTGTCTCTTGTTCTGCTTTGCACATCCCTTACATCGTCCAGCTTTTTCAAATTGAATGGGCCAATGTGCATCCCCACAATTTCCCGTCACTCCAGGTGCCTTACGCTTTCTACTTCCTCTGAATGTTCCGATCATCTGCTGCGCCAATGCCATTCTGAAGTTCAACTGCGTTCTCTTTTTTAGCTCACCTGAACCGAAGGTTCAAGTGAGCTTTTCTGATCACATTTTGTCCGGCGTCCGTCTGTCTGTCCGTCTGTCTGTAAACTTTTCACATTTTCATCTTCTTCTCATGAACCACTGGGCCAATTTCAACCAAACATGGCCAAAAGCATCCTTGGGTGAAGGGCTTTCAAGTTTGTTCAAATGAAGGGCCATGTCCCTTTCAAAGGGGAGATAATCACAAAAATGCAAAAATAGGGTGGGGTCATTTAAAAATCTTCTTCTCAAGAACCACTGAGCCAGAAGAGCTGAAATTTACCTGAAAGCTTCCTGACATATTGCAGATTTAAGTTTGGTCAAATCATGGCCCCCGATGGTAGGATGGGGCCACAAGGGGGGATCAAAGTTTTACATACAAATATATAGGAAATAACTTTAAAAATCTTCTTCTCAAGAACCACTAAGCCAGAAAAGCTGAGATTTACATGAAAGCTTCCTGACATAATGCAGATTCAAGTTTGTTCAAATCATGGGCCCCTGGGGTTGGATGGGGCCACAATAGGGGATCAAAGTTTTACATACAAATATATAGGAAAAATCTTTAAAAATCTTCTTCTCAAGAACCACTGAGCCAGAAAAGCTGATTTTTACATGAAAACTTTCTGACATAGTGCAAATTCAAGTTTGTTCAAATCATGGCCCCCGGGGATAAGATGGGGCCACAAGGGGGGATCAAAGTTTTACACACTAATATATAGGGAAAAACTTTAAAAATCTTCTTCTCAAGAACCACTAAGCCAGAAAAGCTGAGATTTACTTGAAAGCTTCCTGACATAATGCAGATTCAAGTTTGTTCAAATCATGGGCCCCGGGGGTTGGATGGGGCCACAATAGGGGATCAAAGTTTTACATACAAATATATAGGAAAAATCTTTAAAAATCTTCTTCTCAAGAACCACTGAGCCAGAAAAGCTGATTTTTACATGAAAACTTTCTGACATAGTGCAAATTCAAGTTTGTTCAAATCATGGCCCCCGGGGGTAGGATGGGGCCACAAGGGGGGATCAAAGTTTTACATACAAATATATAGGGAAAAACTTTAAAAATCTTCTTCTCAAGAACCACTAAGCCAGAAAAGCTGAGATTTACATGAAAGCTTCCTGACATAATGCAGATTCAAGTTTGTTCAAATCATGGGCTCCGGGGGTTGGATGGGGCCACAATAGGGGATCAAAGTTTTACATACAAATATATAGGAAAAATCTTCTCAAGAACCACTGAGCCAGAAAAGCTGATTTTTACATGAAAACTTTGACATAGTGCAGATTCAAGTTTGTTCAAGTCATGGCCCCCGGGGGTAGGATGGGGCCACAAGGGGGATAAAAGTTTTACATACAAATATATAGTTAAAATCTTTTTCTCAATAACCACTGAGTCAGAAAAGCTGATATTTACAAGAAAACTTTCTGACATAGTGCAGATTCAAGTTTGTTCAAATCATGGGCCCCGAGGGGTAGGATGGGGCCACAAGTGGGGGGGGGGGGGGGGGGGGTTCCAAGTTTTACATACAAATATAGGAAAAAGCTTTAAAAATCTTCTTCTCAAGAACCATTGGGCCAAAGAAGATGACATTTACATGAAAGCTTTCTGACATAGTGTAGATTCAAGTTTGCAAAGGGTAGTTTGGGCCATAATAGGGACTAAGGTTTTACATGCAAATATATATGGAAAGTCTTCAAATATGGGCCAAGGTGACTCAGGTGAGCGATGTGGCCCATGGGGCTCTTGTTTGAAACTGAGATTAACAAGGAATAAGAGGGACGGTATTGGCAGTGGGACATTTCAGGACTTTTAAGGATAATTTGAACACTTAAATTTGCCTTTTATAGTCCTGCAAAGTCTCACTTAATCCTGCAATCTGAAAGGGGAGAAAGTGGGATTATTCTGGACATGTCTTGGAAAGTCCCAGTAGACAGGACTGGGATTTTGCAGGATTTTATTGGATCTCCCTAAAAATCCTGCTTTTGAGTTGATGCAGGACTCCTGGAAAGTCCCAATTTATCCTACTAACCTGTTTTGGTCTTTACCTACTGTGGAATAAAACTCGAGATCCAGGATATGTGATACCTTTTCTGTAAAAGTGGCAATTAAGAATGAAATTATGAATCAAAATGATAAACTGATAATAAAATTTATTTAACATACATATACATAAATTTCAGCAATACGTGGATGAACTTCCAACGCAAGTGCTTTGAAAAGCTCATTTAAATGACGGCTCGGGTGAGCTAAAAAGCATCATTTCTTATGTAAAACACAAAACAAGAGGTCCATGGGCCACATCACTCACCTTTATAGTCATCTTGGTCCATATTTAAAGATTTCCCATATACTCGTACGTAAAACTTTTGTCCCTATAATGTGGCCAAAACCTACCCTTGGGGGCCACGATTCAGGGTTGTCACTAGAAAATATTGAAGACGAGTCCCAGTATCATGGTTTGTAAGCAGCTTAAGTCCCATGAAAATTTGACGAGTCCCATGAAAGTTGAATTAAAGAGTCATTTAGATTTTTCCTATACACCTCTATTTATACAGAGTGAACACAAGCTGATGTCGTACCTCTGTTACCACTTTCATCTTCAACAAATTGCAAAAATCAGTTAATTTTCGCCAAGTCCATGCATAACAGTGCAGTGATCACTTTGTACACATGAAATTAAAGGTAATCATTCAGGACTCGGTCTCATACAACTAATTGCCCATGCAAACAGAATTACTTCCCCGAATCTCCTATCATCACAACAACCCTATTCAGTATTAAACAAAATTTTAATTAAATAATTATTGTGATAAAATAGATGTGTACTAATTTTGTTTGTAAAACGATGTAAAATCTACCAAAGTTTACAAACTACGCTACTTTCGATTCCAATAAAAATGGCTACCAGAAGACAAACATTTATAATCAAATATAGATCCCGATTTGTAAAAAATAAATAAGAAACAAAAATCCAAAAAACTGCCAGTGGCAAAATGTTTTTTACTTTGTATCTTTTCTAATTATCTTTTTGATATTATATTCTAATTTGCACCTAATTGACTGCACTAAACAAACAAGTTAGATTGGGACACTGTGAACTCGGTGGTATCATCTCGGTTCACAAGAGCGTAACGTTTTACCTAGATTTTTCCTACGAGTTTTAATTAATACACAATATCAGGGCTTCTAAGTAAAATTATGATTTTTACTCAGAGTCTGAGACACGTCTGCGGGGCTCGCCATATCAGACAAACCCAAATGAATTTTCTGTGTCCTATTCTAGCGTTAGTGACAACCCTGTGATTTTTACAAACTTGAGTCTACACCGTATGTCGGGAAGCTTTTGTGTAAATCTCAGCTTTTCTGGCCAAGTGTTTCTTGAGAAGAAAATTTTTAAAAAGATTTTCCCTGTATATTTGTAAGTAAAACTTTGATCCCCTATTGTGGCCCCATTTGTTTATCTTGATGTCAGGTAACCTGGTTCAAAGATCTATTTCTTTGACTCGTGGGTGGGGGAAGGTGGCTCCAGACCTAAACAACTTGAGACGTTCTCTCATCTTGTTTCTAACTTCTTCGAGGACCATCTCTGGATTTTTCTCTGGTACATTAAGGCTTAAAAGATAGCATAATGAATTATTTGAAAGGTTGCATAGCAGGTTTTGTAAATGAACATCATGCACAATTTAAAATATCTATGTCTTGAACTTGTATATATGTACATGTACCTTCTGCGCCGTCTTCTAAGCCATCTTTGGTCTCCTGGGCCTTCTCTGGGCATTTTCCTGTCACACTGCATGATGTCAGTTCATCCACTGAAAACAGTGCCTTATTATACCCCCCGCAACAAGTTGTGGGGGGGGGGGGGGTATACTGGAATCGGGTTGTCCGTCCGTCTGTAGACGCAATGGTTTCCGGACTCTAAAGCATTATCCTTTCCACCTACCGTCACCATATCATATATATGGACTACCCATGGGATGAAGATGTTCCCTATCGATTTTGGGGTCAAAAGGTCAAAGGTCAAGCGCACTGGACATCGAAGTAGTAATATGGTTTCCGGGCTCTAAAGGGTTATCCTTTCCACCTACAGTCACCATATCATACATATGGACTACCCATGGGATGAAGATGTTCCCTATCGATTTTGGGGTCAAAAGGTCAAAGGTCAAGTGCACTAGACATCGAAGTAGTAATATGGTTTCCGGGCTCTAAAGGGTTATCCTTTCCACCTACAGTCACCATATCATACATATGGACTACCCATGGGATGAAGATGTTCCCTATTGATTTTGGGGTCAAAAGGTCAAAGGTCAAGCGCACTGGACATCGAGGTAGCAATATGGTTTCCGGGCTCTAAAGCGTTATCCTTTCCACCTACAGTAACCATATCATACATATGGACTACCCATGGGATGAAGATGTTCCCTATTGATTTTGGGGTCAAAAGGTCAAAGGTCAAGCGCACTGGACATCGAAGTAGCAATATGGTTTCCAGGCTCTAAAGCGTTATCCTTTCCACCTACAGTCACCATATCATACATATGGACTACCCATGGGATGAAGATGTTCCCTATCAATTTTGGGGTCAAAAGGTCAAAGGTCATGCGCACTGGACATCGAAGTAGCAATATGGTTTCCATTTAAATTCTTTAATGGCTTTTTTCATCGCATGGAGATGCTGTGTTCCTAGATACCTTTTGGATCATAATACTGAAGTTTTACCTATTACCTACACCCTTTGGGAGATTGGGGTAAGCGGGGGGTATTCTTAGTGAGCATTGCTCACAGTACCTCTTGTTAAAACAGTCACTTGATGGTATTCTAAATTCACCACTATCTCTTCAAGTCCATGCTACAATGAAAGAGAACATGTACTAGATAAAAATATTGGAAACAGGATGATAATTTGTTAAGGTGTGACAATTCCACTAGACTGCCAAAAAAGACTTGAATTTATCTTGTTTAAATTATGTAAACCTATACTTTGGTATATCCATTGTTCGTTTCTTCGGAGCTGGCATCTGCATCGTCTTCAAGATTCTTGGGTTTCTACAAAGTTTGACACATGTGACTTAATTTACCTGCAATCTAATTAAAATTAGACCTTTCATCTCGCTCTTCATTATGTGTTTGTCGCTCGTGAAAAGTACTTTAAATACTGTTAAAGTGTGAAATATATTATTACTTATTACAAACCAAAAGTAAAAATACTAACCAGCAACGCCATGTATTTTGAACAACTAGGCCTATCCCCCAGTTCCTGGATGTAAGGCGAATCCTATATCCCTATCTGGAAGCTATTCCATGCTTGATTGCATACTGATTCTGTTGAATGTTCTCCATCCTTGCAAATATTTCACTGATTTCGCGCCCAGAAAGTAACATTGAAAAAAAAGCGCTTTAATCACTTGCGTGAACGTCATGTCATACACTGACTGACTCGTACCCAGCTAGGTCAACACGTAACCAAAAGACGATCGGTAAAAAGTTATACAATCGACCGGTGGAAATCCAGTGTATAAGACTTCATATATATATATATATATATATATAATATTTTATATATGATATATCTTATATCGAATTAGAACGGGGAGAAGAAAAAAACATGACAAGCTTCGTTCATTGTACAAGTTGACCGAAACGACGTCACCGGAAATTACAACTTACAAAGATTTGTGAATGGAAATCAATAACGTCGGAATGAAAAAGGACTTCGGTAACGGATGACACTCTGTAAGTACCATATGCTTATTTTGTTTACGTTTGTAAATTATTATATGCATTGGAAAAATACACCCTTGATCACTGGACCACTCGAAATTCCTCGGTAAAATCATTCTATTTACAGCTTAACATATCAAAACAAACTACTCTTTTTTTAACGTAAACTATTGACTGGTTCGATCTAGATGGAAAGGGTATAATCACCAGAACATTGTATCATGGATATCCATCGTTATGATTCAGCTGACCTTGTTCTGTAATTATCACTGCTTCGTAAAATAACTACGGTTCCAAATTTAGCATGGCAAGCAGATTGTATCCATCAGTGATAATTTATTGCTATTTTCACCTCAAAACATTGATGTGTCAAAGAAACTTTTCTAAATATAAAAATTTTAATCAGTGTCTTAATTTGTAATTAATTATTATTGCAGGAGATTGAGAACCCAAAAGGTACATGCTGTGCAAGAAAGATGTAAACATGCGAATTCCTAAATGTACTAAATATTAACACATCAACTGCAATCTTCAGTGGTGACATCCAAAGTTGATATGCCATTAGTACTTCAAGTGAATGACCGTGACATTGGAAAATCCTTTTAACTTATCATCACTTGAGCCTGAATTGCAATCCTTTTGATACAGACATTTTTTAAAGCTGCTTCGAACATTAATGCCGATGTGTCATCTCTAGAAATGGAAAAGCCTAGCTACCACAGAATCTGATGAATTTTTTAACATTCTTTCACACAAAGAAATCTTCCTTATTTTGAAGAAGGTAGCCCTGGAACTTCTGGAAATCTGTTATCAAAATGATCTTAATAATCATACATGCCAACTTTCCCGATTTAGGCGGGATCTTCCCGATTTTACCCTCCGGTCCCGCTTTCCCGATCGGGAAAGCAAAATTACCCTAAAATCCCGATTTGAAATTTTTTCCGACCAAAATTTCCGATTTCACGATTGAAAACGAGTTTGAAAGCGGGATAATCGTGAAATCTCGTGACCAGAATTGGAAATCCCGCGTCATTTCTGAACTGGCCAATCAGAAATCGGGACAATAGTCAGCCATTGCTGTTTACCTGTGTCGCATGGCCTGGTGTTGGGTTGGTCTGCCTGTGTCGGGGTGTTTATTGGACAGTACGAAGCATGTTTTGATAGTAATTAATCGGGAAGACGGATTTCAAATGGACATATCCTTTACACAAACGTGAATGACAACGATGTTAGTGTCACCACCAAACAATCGGACATTCCGCCTCTCGCTGACAGCATCCAAAATTTGCAATAAGGTACGTCAAGTATATATTTTTTCCAACTATAATAATATAGGCTATCCAAATCTATCCGTCTATAGCGATGTATTATATAGTCTATATAGTGTAGTATTCATTAAATATACTTTGTGATGCATAATTCGCACAAGTCTGTACTGAATTTTTTATTTAGCAAGTAGCCTTAATTTACAAGTAAAACGGAATATTTTGATGTGGTTTTTTTTCCTGGTAATTATTTCAGATGTCATGTGCAAAGGTTTTGTTCGCAAACTTCATAGCAGGGCAGATCACTCCTTTTTTGGTTGCAATGCAGATTATTCCACCAGTCTCTGCAAGCCCATGTTTACAGACAAGCAAGATCGCCTTTGCAGTCGTACCTAAATGCATGTGCTTTCATTTAAATTTTGATATATAGACCGGCCAATGTTTATTGTATGGTGTAAAAGGATGCAACCTTAAATATTATTTGATATTATGTATGTGACTTGTTGGAGAAGATTTTTTGCTGAATAGATGATTTTAATAAAATATTAATGTATATCTTTCAAAGTTTTTTTTATATAGTTAATGGTCAGACACATTTGATGTTGTGTTAATATATGATACATTAACAATGATTTGATTGATATTTTATTTGAAAGGACAAATATTTATTTTCATGCTAAAATGTCGTGAATTTTGAGCTTTGAAAAAAGGTCGTCGCGCGTAAAATCCCCCATGGGGATTTTTAAAAGTTGGCATGTATGAATAATACACTGGACAATAATTGTTCTAACCTAAAAAACATGATGAACCCGATTGAACTCCTGTGATGAAGCATCTCAAAACTCAAATTATGGTAGTCTTTCAAGTGACATTGAGGATTTCAATAGCTCATTTGACAGTAAAGTGATTTTTATTCAAGTTCAGACTGTTGTCATTCTAAATTTATAAGAAGTGTTCTCATAGCCAACATCTTTCAAGTCAACTTTTGATGAAATATAGTCTTTTCTATTACAACGTATTATGACATGATCGTTGTTGTGTACATACATGTTCTGATCCACGAATCATTCACTGTTCTTATAGTTTTTTTTTTTAGCCTGAACTATGTCGCTATGACGTGTCAAGGTAATCCAGAAAATGTAAAATCTTTTCTTTGATATGGCAAGGGTTTAATTTTGTAACAATTAATATCTAAAAGTCCTGTAACCCTCATCAAAGTCCTTTATAATCTGACTTCATTGGTTGTAAGATTTTGAGGGTAATTGCAAGACTTCCCTCTTTGCATACTTTTAACATGAAGTCCTGGAAAGCTGTTGAATGTAAAGTCTTGCATTATCTTGAATGTATCAAGTGTGAGATTTTTAGGGAATTTCTGGGACGATGTTTTCATCTTCATTTTATTATAAAGTCCTGAAAAACACAAGAAAGTCCTAGAAAAACCTGCTTCTCTGAGAGTGGGACTTTGTAAGACATTTAGGTAATAAATATGTCCTATAAATTCTTGCAAAGTCACTCTTGACGTAAGTGGGATATTCCAGGACAAATGCAGAAACATGAAGTCCTGTATTATCCCACTGCATTAGGACATAGGAGAAGTGGGACTTCACAAGGAAGTCTCAGGACTTCCAGGGATATCCTTCATTTATGCAGAAAAGTGGGATTTATTTTCAGAGGGGATGTTCTACTATGTAAACAAACATCAAGCAATGGAACAAGGAGAGGAAATTTATTTCAAAAATGTAGTGTATAAAACAGCGGTTTGGGCTAATGAAACATGGAATTTGTGAGGAGCAAGCATCTTAATTTCTGATAAATGTGATACTACAATACTTGACAAATAAATATAAATATCATTTATCATTTTTGGGCTGGAATTGTATTTTGTTCATGAAAATTAATGGTCAATGCACTCTTCAAAAGTTGTACAATTATAAAACAAAGTGACAAATTGCATAAATGAAATAATTTTAATTCTTTTCAATCTGTTACCATGGAAACAAAGCCTGCTGCATGGGTAGTAATTTTATATGCTTTCTTAAATGTTTATGGTCCAAATATTATGTTTAAAGTGAAATTTTTCTGACGTAGGTCTTGTAAAGCTGCTCAGTAGGTACTTTTTTTGTTGCCATGGCAACCAATTTAAATTTTATTCAAGATATAAAAAGTGCTATTTTTTGTGTTTTAAAATAAAAATGTCCTACCAATTAGTATAATCTTGTAGATAATACTATTTTTAAAAATTCTACGAGCTTAATTTTTTACCCCATAAGTTTGCCTCGTGTAGTTTTTATACCACTAGTATTCCCTTTTGTACAAAGATCCCGAAAATGTAAAACATCACAAAAATAAGCACATCTGGTCAAAAAACGAAACGGGCAATTTTCTTTAAAAAGTCAATTTTTAAAAGATGAATTCCTACTGAACATACTGATATGCAACATGACTTTGTTCGCTACATGTCAAAATGTCACAAACCTTACCTTAAGTTTGCAGATGATCAAAGCGTTTTCAGACTAGAATACACGTCTGCTAAAGTAGTATTCTGATCCTTCTGTGAGATGTAGACATTGCAGGCCCAGCATCGTGGATCCTCATTCTTCTTGACCTTGTAATTTTCTTTTAAGATAAGATCGATGGACAGCTTTTATAGATTTTTATAGGCCCGTCTAAGACGGGACATATTATGGTATGGCGATCGTGTCCGTCCATATATGTCCATCTGTCCCACTTCCCTTCCAGCTCATAACTTAAATACAGGTAAAGATCGGTATCTCAATATGTTGAATACCACAGATGTCTCGAAGTGAGTCGACGGTCCCGGCCAGTTTTAATATATTCATGATTTTAAAAAAAACCCAGTATCTCGAACATGGAAATCTCAAATACCTGGCTTATCTCGAAGTAGATCTCCCAAACAGGTGCTAAAACCACATACCTGAAGTATACAATCATCCCGTTATGCTAATTTTACGGTCTGTTGGACGTTTCTGTTACGTCTAGCATGGGCTACATGGAATAATTGCTGATGATCACGCCTTATTATACCCCCCCGCAAACGAAGTTTGGGGGGGTATACTGGAATCACTTTGTCCGTCTGTCCGTCCGTTTGTCCGTAGACGCAATTTGTCCGAAGTTTATTTCTAATACCGCTGGACATATTTCATTCAAACTTTATGCACATCTTCTATATATTATGTAGTTGTGCATCTCCTATTTTCATTGAAATATTTTAACAGTTGTAGAAGTTACGCACATTTTCTTTTCATTTTGGGGGTTGCGCACTTTGTCCAGAGTTTAATTCTAATACCGTTACACAGATTTGATTCAAACTTTATTCTCATCTTATATATATAATGTAGTTGTGCATCTTCTATTTTCATTGAAATATTTTAACAGTTATGGAAGTTACGGACATTTTCTGGTTTGGTTGTACTTGTAGTAATAGACACAATTTGTCCAGAGTTTATTTCTAATACCGTTTTACGCTCATAAGTCAATCAGGAATTGAAGAAGTGGAAAGAAGTTCAACAATGAAGTTCAACTACATTTCTTCTCATCCGTCCGTCCGTCCGTTTGTCCGTAGACGCAATTTGTCCGAAGTTTATTTCTAATACCGCTGGACATATTTCATTCAAACTTTATGCACATCTTCTATATATACTAATGTCATTTATTTACTGACAAAATCAATGACAAAGTAAAGTTGGCATAACATAATGATCTTTAACAAAGTGAATATAAACTAAAGACTAGAAGAGTTGACCAGGGATTTGCAATCATACAGCCTAAAATGTGCCAAATAGTATTCATTGTTTATATTAAGCATATTTTTAATATTTCATGTACTGCTGTACTGTAGAATATACACTTCTGCATTCACATTGATTGCCCTGTAGATAATGTGAAAATATCCAATGTGCTTGCATTAAATATTTCCCATCATCTTATATGCCTCGCGGGGGGGGGGGGGGGGGGGGGGGGGGGGGGGGGGGGGGGGGTAGGTAGGTAGGTAGGTAGTATTAGTCCCATTAGGACAGTTCTAGTTAGTCTCAAGCTTGATTTGGGAGCCTTAATTATGCAAACTGGGTGTTTGGAAGTGATCTTGAAATGCACACTAATATACGTAAGATATGACACGATAATTCAACAAGCAGCTTGGGGTCGAGTACTGAAATAGGAATTTAATTTTGTCGTATTATAACGTTTACACATGTTATTACAAGTCAAAGTAAACACTAAACACATCAAAGTGACATAGAAATCAAGAATTAAACAATAAAAGACCTTATTGTTTAGAATATCGATCAGCACTAAAATTCAAAATTTTCAGTATCTGATAAGCAATCTACATGTAACAAATGACCGAGGTCTTTCGTATTCAAACGGGGGGGGGGGGGGGGGGGGGGGGGGGTAGTTGGATTATCTGGCAGTGGTATAAAAAAGGAATCGTGAAGTTCAATACAATCGAAACAAAATTCCAGGCTATGATAGAAGTAAAAAAAAAAAAAAAAAACCACAGAATACATTTAAGGCAGCGATATTTCCCGTTTCCGTATTTGTCATTATTACAGTGATTTGTTTATCATTTACAAAGCGTATTAAACAAAAATCAGGGTATCAGAAATGCACTGAACCAAACGCGATAACTGATTATCGCTATGGTAAACAATTTTGTAGAATGTAAGTTGTAAACGGTTTTTTCCCTTGTATAACTTAATTGTACCGATAAATGGTACCTTTCCCAATGACAAAAACCATTGATTTTTCCCAATTTTGAGACTAAAAATTCCCAATTCAGTTGTAAAAAATAGACCTCTGACATCATAACTTACTTAGTTTGAAACGTTGTACAAGTTAACTAAAATGTTCACTTTCGGTATTAAATCAAATATGCAGGAAAAAGAGTACCAATTCTAACCTAAATTGGCCCTCTCACTAATTAACTTTATCAAATTATTAATTTTAAACAAATGACCGTAAACATTTCAAAGTTCATTCCAAGTGTTGATAAAAAACGACAAAAATTATACAGGGTCCCGTGCCTTTTATACTGATGACCAACACAGCAATGAATCGCAACCAACTTAGTGCCCGCATTAGTAGGTTGATAATATTATTATTGTGTGGATGTAGTTGGTACATGAGTTAATTGCAAGTGGGATTGAGTGAATATAGATTACAGTTGTATGTATGAATGTGTATAAAATACAAAAATGAAACATTAAAAGATAAAAAGAATAAAATAATTGCAATGTTTATTCATTTTGTGCCCCTAGGGCCCCATAATACTCTATATATATGGTATCTGTTAATTAATGTAGGTACAAAAAATGCATTCTCTTCATTTTAGATCAAGACTGCTACAATTTAACAAACAACGTAAAACTGATTCAGGATACAAAACAGGGCATTCAGAAGCCTGTCAGAGAACCAACAGTCACTTCATCTCGTACCCCTCAAAACCCTGCCATAAAACCCACAATAACTTCAATGATATCACGCTCAACTTCTACTAAATCCAGTATACCGTGAGTATTAAAATATCCTTCAAAGAGGATTGAACCTGAGTTTTCCACTAGCATTATCAATTCTTTTGGAATCATAATTGTTTTTAGCGCACCTGAGCTTTTTTTTATCACTTTTTGTCTGATGTACGTCCTTCAACTCTCTTTTTGTCAGTGCAACTAATCTGAAATTGCACAAAAGATCTTGATGAAACTTTGTATTTAATAAGGATTTAATGTGTCAATCACAGGCACTTGTTTCTGTAAATGACTTATGTCCTCTGTATACCAATAATAACGCAAGGTACCTAGCTTCAAATGACACTGAATGGCACCTCCTGAGAATGTTGGCCTTTTGAGCTTCCAGGGAATATACGATGCAAATGTATTTACTACCGTTGTATTGTGCAATCATTCAACTTAAAAACCATGTATGACATGACTGCATTCATTGCCTCTTATCGCCGAAAACTGCAACAAAACATATGGGTCTACAGCTCGGTTTTCCGTTTTATACCACGAAGTGCTATGTACTGATACCACACAGAATAAGCACAGATCCGTAAAATTAGAGATGCGGGGTAGGGGGTTCGCCGGAGAAGTTGGAAGTTGCACATGGCTTATTCAAATTTCCTGACAGGCAATGATAAAAATATAATAGTCATGATAAAGATCTTCAGAACCTTAATTAGTGTGTGCATGGGTGGGTGGGGTGGTTATAGTGTTCGTCACTGCTGTCTCAATTTTTTTCCCTCAGGTTGGGGGTGGGGGATTTATAACTTTCAAGCTTACATGCATTAATATCTTCTCATTCACTACTACATAGTACTATAAAAAATAGTGGAGGGGCCATTCTCGCAATATATCTTCATTTGCATGCATGAAAATAACAGTTAATGTTCATTGTCAATTAAAAGGGTTGGCCAGTCCCCTCCAAAAAACATTGATATGTGCCTGCAGCGTTCTTGGTACTTATGGTGGGTTTCATAAAACTTCAATGTAACAACAGGTACTTGCCACATCAATACATATCACAAAGTCATGCAATAACACATCACTAAAAAAATGTCCTTGCTCTATTTTGCATATACTTCCAAATAATCTTTTATCTGTATTTTCTCTGACTTTCCATAGACCTGCATGAAACATGCAATTGGCAGAAATATTTCTCATACTACATGTAGTTAACGAAGTTGTATTTACAGTAAGTCATATATTAGTTTCATTATCTTCATCAGAAATGATTCCGACACGAAAATATTTTTAAATCTCCACTCGGGAAGTCTTAGCTTCTATCTTCTGACGATGTGTAAAATCCCGAAACGTACGAACAGGTTTGGTTTTTTTCAGTAACTAAAAATAGCGTACAGCGTCTTCAATTCAAAACTGTTATTTTGTTAACAACGAAAGCAATATTTTCAAGATTTTTTGGTAATAAACATCGTATCAATTTATTGTGATAATAAAACAAAGAGACTTTATTTTTCAACACAACGAATACACAATTTTCATTCTGTGCAGTATCAGTACATAGCACTTCGTGGTATAAAACGGAAAATCGAGCTGTAGACCCATGTTTTGTTGCAGTTTTCGGTGAAAAGAGGCAATGAATGCAGTCATGTCATACATGGTTTTTAAGTTGAATGATTGTACAATACAACGGTAGTAAATACATTTGCATCGCATATTCCCTGGAAGCTCAAAAGACCGACATTCTCAGGGGGTGCCATTTGAAGCTAGGTACCTTGTGTTATTATTAGTATACAGAGGTCACAAGTCATTTACAGAAACAAGTGCCTGTGGTGTCGATATATGCAGAGAATCCTGATTCAATTTTTAGGTCACCTAAAAGTTTGTTACTCAGATGACCTATTACAGTTGTTCATTGTCCATTGAGCATTCACAATTGAAATTTTAAACTTCTTCATATCAAGTACATTCCAATTTTTATGCTCCCGTCGCAAAGTGCATGGAAATACCCTTGTCCTTTGGTCCTTCCATGACACCCAATTACCCGGACTTTTTTTCTAAATGCCTTCATAATTGAATTGATTTTTAGGTCACCTGAGTAAACTCAGGTGACCTATTGCAATTGGTTGTCGTCCGTCGTGCATTAACAATTGAACATTTTTAACTTCTTGATAACTATACTATTTCAGTTCTTTTCAAATTTGGCATGAAGCATCTTTGGGAGAAGGGGGGCATCTATTGTAAATTTCAGGACTATTGCACCCCTGGGGCCCAAGGGATGGAGCAAAAACTGCCCAAAATGACCAATTTTCAAAAAATTTCTTTTCTAGAACTGCACATTTTAAGTAAACTAAAATACATGGTGATGTAAAGTAGGATTAAGGCCTCTACCAAAATTGTGTTTATGTGTAAAACACTTAAACAACATCTTCTTTAGTGCTATTGATGCTAAATTGAAACTAAATAGACATTTAGAAAGAACAGGCAGTCCTTTACCAAAATTGTACATGTAAATTTCATGATCCTCGAGTTATAGGGATTTTGACGCCAGCTCAGATAGGGTGTTGCCAAACTTAGTACATGTATATAGTGTTTATCTGTAAAACATTTAATTAACATCTACTTTATAGTGCTGTCGATACTGAATTGAAACTGAATGGATATTTAGAAGAAGTAGGTACATGTAGTACTAGTCCTTAACCAAAATTGTAAATTGCATGATCCTAGGGGTAAGGGTTTGCATGGTTTCGGGGTGGTGTGAAAATTATAATAATAATTTGAAGGATTTATTTAGATTCGCTGACACTGTAATAAAATCTAAATGCATACATAGGAAAAGCAGAAAAGAATGTACAAAAGATGGTGAATTTCACAACCCAGGGGTTTGATGGGTCCAAATTAGTCATATCTTTTGATGTTTTGATGTTAATACACCTATTATATTATGTAAAGCCTTTCATCAGTGTATGTACTTTAGAGGGCATTGCAGTTTTACGAACACATCTTGTTATATACTGTTGCTGCATGAACATTAGAATTTAGCTTTAATAGATATTCAGAACTTGAATTTTTTTCTAGATTCAATCATTCATCGAATCAATCAATCTTATTATTTTGATCTAATAGAATTATTTCTTTTTATTGCTTTAATATAATAGAATTATTTCTTTTTATTACTTCGATCTAATGGAATTATTTCCTTTTATTACTGATAGGGACTGGGTGGTGACTGTTATCAGCTGTTCCGTCATTTTTGTCAGCATCCTTGTTCTTTTTGTGGTTTTGTGTGTTTGTAAACTGTAAGTATGCATGTAAACAATTTATGTTGAAATTAAGTTTAGAATCTTTGTCACCATTTTCATTACTGTTATCTTCACTTTTAGCTCACCTGAGATATAAAATCAATTGTGCTTTTCTGATCACCCGTTGTACGCTGCGCTATCCATCTGTCTGTAAACTTTAATTTTTTTTTTCGACTTTTCTTAATCCATTTGGAAAATTTTTAACAAAACAGAGCATTCTTCAGGAAAAGAGATTCAAAATTGATGAAATGAAGGGCCATGCCCCCAACCAAGAGGAGGTAATCGAGAAAAGTTAAACAAAAAATAAGGTGGTGTCATATTTTAAAATATTACGAAGGACCAGTAAGCTAGAAAAGATGAAACTATAATGTGAAAAATTCCTGACATATTGTGGATTTTAATTTTTTAAAATCATAGCACAAGGGGATAGGGGATTAAAGTTTTAGATACATGTGAATATAATGAAAATAAATTTTGAAAACCATCTCCTCGAGAGTAGTAGGACCATGATATTAAAACATATGATATGCAAGCATCCTCATGTAACCTAAGTTTAAGTTTTTGGTTTCTCCAGATCATGGCCCTAGGCTTAAGGACATGCGGGACGATGTGGCCAAAAATAACTTGTCTATGAATATTTTTTTTTCATGAAGCACCATTGTTATGTCCTTTACAATGTGTATACATTTCATGGTATACAAGGGAGGTAATATGTATCATGGAGACTTAGCGCCTAATGAATAGGCCTATTATTTGAAAGATAATCAAAACATAAAGGATTTTTTATTTGTATATTTCTAAACATTTTCACTTTACCCTGTGTCTGCAGCTGACAAGTCGTTTTTTCATCGTCTGTCATTATTATTAATGCTTAAGCGCTTGACGTATTCTGGAATCTGAAACGAAAATAGTCTCTTTTTAGATGCTACATGAATAACCCACGTGATGCCTTGCAATCACTACCTTAAAATTGGGTCTTTCATTAGTAAGACTTGGTTCAATGAACTTCTTTCAATGTATGAAATTTTCCGGATTTTTATACGCCCGTCTTAGGACGGGACGTATTATGTTATGGCCTTCATGTCCGTCCGTCTGTCTGTCTGTCCGTCCGTCTGTTAGCTTTTTCGTGTCGGGCTCATAACTTGAATACTATGAGGCCTAGAATAATCAAACTTTGTCAGATGATGCATCTTGGGTAGAAGGTGTGTCGCACATTAAAACCAGGTCGCTATGACTTTTAATTAAGAAGATATGACCAAATATGGCAAAACCCTGTCCGACTCATAACTTGAAAACTATGAAACCTAGAATCACCAAACTTGGTCAAATAATGCATCTTAGGTAGAAGGTGTGTCACACCCTACTTTAGGGTCACTGTGACATTTAATTAAGGTGATTTTTTTAAAAAAAGTGTATGTTTTAATGGGTGCAATCCCTTCTGATCTAATGGTTTTTTAGTAACCTTATTCAAAAATGTTACATCAAGAAAATACATATTTTTTAAGATATACTGTACAGTTTTTTAAGCCTTTATAATGTTTCTTTTGTTTCTAACAGTAACAAGAGAAATTCCACTTGTCCCATGGGGGTAGTATGCAAAGGGCATTTTGATAAGATTAATTAATGGGTTTAGTGTAAGAAGACTGTCTTAATCACTTCTGGTAGAGCATCTCTGATCAAGCAGGTGTTATCTATATCTCTAGGGAATTGGGCAGAAGGAATCTAAGCCTCTTAATTAGTAGTGATCTGTCTTGGTGGCTAGCCTTTATTTTCAAAATGAAGTTATCAAAATTAATTTGACATTGTACAATATAATTTTTTAATTTTTTTTTTCTTAGCAACCAACATGCAGAGTGTCATTTCTGAGTAAGATGAACAGATGGTTGCAATATGTATATAGGCATATTTTAATGATAAGTAATTTGATGTTTTATTAAGATGTGGCAATAAAAAGATATACAATGAGCAAAGCTGCAGATTTGGCATTTGTTTAAATCCAAAACTACCAGTTGAAAAAATATAAAAATGCACTATTTGTTTTCATTAAAAAACTACAGCAGAGAGAAGTACATATAGCATTATGAATGGAAAAATCATTTTAGATCTTTTTACTATTAAAGTTTGACATGATTTTCTTTCATCCACTCTTCTCTCTTTTGTGATAATTAAATAATGATTGACGGGCGTAACATGTGCTGTGGCGATGCACTTTATTTCCCAACATGCTGAATGAAATTTGGTATGTGGTTTACTATTGTATGTTTACAGATCAAATTTAACTTTCACCGTGGTTGAGTGATTTTTACAAGATTTGTGGGACTCTAAGCCATATGTAGTTTTCATAGACTTTTTTCTTAAATCAACTATGGAATACGTAATTTGATATTACATGTGTTAATCGAATGTCTTCCACTGGCAGCCAAAAAGGAGGTCACAGAGTACGAATTTGTTGTACACGCCGTGTGATTGGTTCGCAAAGACATTGCTTAGTCTCGGGATCATCCGAAGGGTCTCGGGATTATTCGCGGACCAATCACACGACACGTTATAAATTCGTACTCTGTGACCTCCTTTCTGGCTGCCAGTGGAAGAGATGAAGCCCTGTCCGATCAATGCACGCAAGATTGTGTCAAATAAAAGAGATGAGATGGGTTTTGAGTTGAAGATACCTGTAGTATGACATCTCCCCGACCTGCCGCTCGTCAAAATTCCTTAGGTAGCGCTGTAATTACTTGGAAAATGTGCCCGGAAACGGGGACCCCCTGTTTGTTTACAAATTTTTGTTTCTTACCTTGTGTATTTTATTATACCGGTAGAAGGCCAATCTTTAAAGCTTACAAAAAGCGTGAAACGATTACATGAATCGAAAGAGGGATGAGATAGACTGGGAATTCATACATTTCAGAGAAATTATTGCCACCAAAAAAAAAATTATGAAAAAAAGGGGGGGGGGGGGAGTAATATCCATACTTCAGGTGCCTGTGGTAAGCCCTGCTTTGTTTCTTCCCAACCTTTTACTTTTTTTCTCTTGGGACATCTTTCCTTGATGACGAGAAATTGTATTTGATAGACATTCCCGCACATATGTCAACACCGAAAAATGTCTGTTTACGACGTAATTTATTAATTTGATAAATACTTTCTTATATTTGATACAAATAAACTGGGTTTTTTAAACATTCAAAATGAAAATAAATTCATCTAAAACATAACTTTAAACACATTAACATCGAGTAGATGTAGTAAAACATCACTTCCAACTGCGACTTATTTATTAGAACTAAAAATAGAGATTGTGTCATCATGCAGTTCAAAATTGCTCGCAAAGTCTACAGTTATTCTTTTTTAGTTAAGAATAAAATATCTTGTGGTTTAAAGTAAAGTTTCTTGTTTATTTTTTCAACACGACCAGTCGGACAAGTAAATTGACATTTTACCCGACCAGGCCTATCATTTAGTAGACTCAGTCGGTCGGACGTGCCTTAAAAGTGTCAAACCCTGAGCTGCTTACAACTTTCAAGGCATAATAACTGCACCATTGTTTCTTGGATCAGAAAAAAACCCACAAACTTTAGCAAGCAATTGAGAAACTGAATTAACAAAAAAGTATTATCTATTATACTAGCATATCTATGTACATTTGTACTTTTTGTATGACTTATAACAAAATAATGATGTCTCACTAATGTAAAGTTTCTCGTGTAATTTTCAGTCCGATATGCATGTATTGTAGTCCGAAGAAAAATAGAAGTGGAAGAAATGTGAATGAAGATGGGTAAGGATTGACGATTTATATATATATATATATAGTCTGAAAAGTATTTATATGCAATGCATTTTGTCTTCATGCATCCTTTTGTCTGTTTACATAAGAATATGTGTGAATGAGATGAAAACTGCCTTGGTTTTTGGTACATGTAGTTTTTCAACTTAATGAATAGATGACAAAGTATAGCTGATAGTGCATTTGCTTTTAGGCCATCTGTAAATGTTATAGTGGTGGCATATACTGACTACAAACCGACATTATACTGAAGTTTTGTTGGGATTCGGAACAAATAAACTGACCAGTTAGCCTTCTCGTCCATTTATTTACCAGTCAGCATAATGTTGCTTTTTGGCTCGAATGAGCTTTTCTGATCGAACTTTGTCTGGTATCTGTTGTTGTCTTCGGCATTGTTAACTTTTCAAATTGTCCTCTTCTTCTTGTCCTCTTTAAAGGAGAGATAATCAAGAAAGGGTAAAAATAGGATGGAGTCATTTCAAAATATTCTCAGGAACCACTAGGTTAGAAATGTATGAAGGCTTCCTTACATAGTGTAAATTCAAATCTTGGCCCTTGGAATAAGGTGTACCACAGTTGGGTATCAAAGTTTTAAATGCAAATAATTTGCAGGGAAAATCTTTAATAGTCTTCTTATCCAGGATGAGTCATATTAGTATGCAAACATCTCCATGTAGAGCAGATACTAACAAGTTCAAATTGTGGTACCCATGAGTAGAATGTGGGCACAATGCTGTTCTCGATAACAGCATGGCTATGATTACTCGTATCAATATGCAAACATTCCCAGGTAATTCAGATAGAATTTTTTTTAAATCATGACCATCAATAAAACTTGGGTGGGGCCACTATAAGGGATCAAAGTTAATTATATAGGAATATACAGGAAATTACATTATGGTCCCTGGGGTATGGTGGGGCCACAATAGAGGATCAAATATATAGGAAAGTATTTCAAAATCTTCTCAAGAACAACAGGACCATACTTTAATTACCTGGTAGTCATGTTGATCTGCAATCATCCCTAGGTAGTGCAGATTTAAGTTTGTTTAAATAGTACATGTAGCTCCCAGGACCATGAAGTTGGGTGGAGCCACAGTAGGGGATCACAGTTTTACATGGAAATATACAGTATAGGGAAACATCTTTAAAAATCTTCATCTCAATGACATTAGGGTCATGGTTAGTCATATTGATATGTACATGTAAGTATCTTCAGGTAGTTCAAACTGTCCAAGGGGTAGGGTCACTAAGGACAACAATAGTCATATTGGTGGTTACTCATACTGGGACATCCTCATGAATTAAAGTTATATCATGAACCTTTTGGGCTAGTTTGTGGTTACAATAGGGGTGAACAATTTTCATGGGAATAAAGAAAATCTTCAGAGTCACATCAGCAGGGCTAAGGTGACTTAGATGAGCAATGTGGCCTATGCACCTCTTGTCATTATTATTACCCCCCTTTCAAGAAGAGGTACATATTGCTTTGTACCTGTCGACCGGTCTGTCAGTATGGGGGTTGGTAGACCATGTTATCTTTTCAATATCTTGAGAACCATTCACTTGATTGTAATGATATTTCATATGTGCCAGGATTGGTTATGAGAAGAAAAGGACTCCTATTGATTTTCAGGTCAAGGGTCAATCCACTCTGGACATAGGAAGATATTGTCCGCTCAATACCTTGAAAACTCTTTGCTTGACAGACATCAATCTTGGTACACTGGCACATCCTAATCAGTAGATGACCCGTATTGATTTTGAGGTCACATGGTCAAAGGTCAAGGGTCAAACTGGACATAGAAATATCCTGTCCGCTCAATATTTGGAGAACCCTTTGTTTGACAGACATCTTAGTATACTGTTACATCCTAGGAAATAGATGACCCCTATTTTTGTTTTGGCCATGTGGTCAAAGGTTAAGGGTCAAACCTGATATAGGAATATATTGATCCCACCATGTCTTAAAAACCCTTTGCTTGACATACATCAAATCTGAAGGACTGGCATTGC